>NW_007177233.1:0-745 GCF_000164805.1 Carlito syrichta
CGTCCTTATTTTCCCTGTTGATGTGGATTCCAATCTCTGTACACAAAAAGAAAGATGCCCAGAAGTTTCCTAGGGACGTGGAATCCATGATTACTGGTTACCTTTAAAAATACGTACTAAACATTTGGCAACTGCAAAACACTTGTCCCCTCTCAAAATACAAAGAGACACAGAAGGGGAAGGATTACAGGGTTCACCTTAAGACCAGAGTTACATCCAAATATGGCAAGAAGATTCCTTTTGTCCTGGAATCTGGCCTTAGTTGTTCTGAGGAACCTAACGGATTTTGATGCCCGATACCCGTTTACTACTTTCAAGAGGACTAGAATGTTGCTAGACCTGAAATGACCAATTCGTAATATCCGCATGCTAAATTGCTCTGAAACATTTGGGGAGCTCAAAACCCTGTTTCTTGTTTGTCCCATAGCAGACACCCTGGGAATTTGGGGGATTCAGGACTCGTACAACAAAGATTCTTTATTCTTCCTTCGTTAGAGGCCATGTCGTCTCCTGTATATGAAGACTCTCATTCCCTAGATTCCTGTTTCGAAACCCTGATTTTTGTTTAGCCCTGAGTAAGATGCCATGTAGATTTATTGATAGAGGAACCATGTAAAACAGATTTCTTCTTTTTTCTTACCAAGAGGCCATGTAGTTTCCTGTATATGAGGACGGCTATTACACACATCCATGCCTCGAATCCCTGATACTCTTTAGCCGTCAGCAGGATGCCCTGTTGATTTTC
>NW_007177234.1:0-3499 GCF_000164805.1 Carlito syrichta
CCATTAGCTCACTAGCTACCTAGAAGTCTTAATCAGCTGACTAATTTAAAAAGCTGACTTAACTAGCTGACTTAGGTAACTGACTTAACTATTTAGAAAGCTGACTTAACTGACTGACTTAACTAGTTAGCTAGCTGACTTAACTACCTGCATTAAATAGTTAGCTAACTATATAACTAGCTGTGTAACAAGCTGAGTTAATAATTAGCTAACTAATTAGGTAGCAGACTTCAATAGCTGACTTAAATAGTGCAATTTAGTGAGCTAGCTCAATTAGCTAGCTAGCTAGTTAGCTAGCTGACTTAGGTAGCTGACTTAAGTAGTTGGATAATGAGATAGCTAGCTGAAATAACGAATTGGTTAAAAAGATATCTGTTTTAACTCATTTGTAAATGAGTTAACTAGCTGTCTTAACTAGTTGGTTAACGAGTTAGCAAGGTGACAAATATTTGGCTGAGTTCACGAACTACTTAGCTGGTTTAACATGCTG
This sequence comes from Carlito syrichta, assembly GCF_000164805.1. Taxonomy (NCBI): domain Eukaryota; kingdom Metazoa; phylum Chordata; class Mammalia; order Primates; family Tarsiidae; genus Carlito; species Carlito syrichta. The sequence goes on from NW_007177234.1 coordinate 491, forward strand.
GTTGAACTCGGCCGACTTATTAGCTGCCTTAACATGTCAGCTGACTAGTTGGCCGACTAGTCATCTGTGTTAACTAGCTGACTAACGAGTTGGTCCACCAGTTAGAAAGGTTAACTAGTTGCCTGCTTCTTTGCTGACAAAACTAGTGTGCCGAATAGTTGGCCGACTAGTTGGTTGATGTAACTTGTTGGCCGATTAGTTAACCGAGCTAACTTTGTCAGCTTACAAGTTGGTCAACTAGTCGGCCGATTGGTTAGCTGACTTATGTAGTTGGCCGGCTAGTCAGCAGACCGGTTAGCTGACTTAACTAGTCAGCCAGTATGTGAGCCAGCAGGTGAGTTGACTTATCTAGTCGGCCTGCAAGTGAGCCGACTGGTCAGCTGACTTAGCTAGTTGGCCCGTGAGTGAGCTGACTGGTCAGCTGAATTTAGTCAACGGGCGAGTGAGCCAACTGGTCAGAAGAATTAACAAGTCAGCCAGAGAGTGGGCCAACCGGTGAGCTGACTAAATTAATTGGACGGCTATAGAGCCGACGGGTGAGCTGCCTTAACTATTCAGTCAGCAAGTGAGCCCACTGGTGTGCTGACATAACTAGTCAACTGGCAAGCAAGGTGACCAGTTAGCTGTCCTGTTGGCTTGCAAGCTAGCCGACAAGATAGTTGACCTGTTGGCTGGTGAGCAAGCCAACTAATTTGCTGACCGGTAGGCTGGCGAGGGAGCTGACTAGAAAGCTTACCTGATGGAAAGCAAGCGAGCCCAGTAATTAGCTGACCAGGTAGCTGATTTGCTAGCCGACTAGATAGCTAAGTAACTAGCAGATTTGCTAGCTGACTTAACTAGCTAGCTGACTAGCTAGCTGGCTATCTAGCTGACATAACTAGCTAGAAAACAAGCTATCTAGCTGTCTAGTCAACTGACTTAACTAGTTAGCTAACTGACTAGTTAGCTGGCTATCTGACTTAACAAGTTAATGACTAGCCAGCTGACTAGCTAGTTAATTTAACTATATAGAGGGCTAGCTAGCTGATTTAACTAGCTGAGGAGGTAGTTGACTGGCTAGAAGGATAGCCAGCTGACTTAATTAGCTAGCTACCTGGTTGGCTTGATGAATAACCAGATGGCTTAACTAGCTAGCTACCTGGCTGGCTAGCTGGCTAGGCAGACATCAAGCTTGCTAGTGGGCTGGCAAGTTGGTTAACAAGCCAGTTTAAATAGCCAGCTGACTGGATAGACATTAGGACAGCCAGCCAGGTTAACTAGCCAGCCACCCTGCTGGTCAGTTGACTAGCCAGCCTGTTTAAATAGCTGGCCACCTACCTGACCAGCCTGCACACCAGCCGGCTTAACTTGCCAGACATCTTGCTATCCAGCCAGATAATCAGATGATTTAACTAGCTGACTTAACTAGATAGCCATCCTGCTAGCAAGCTGGCTTCACTTGCTAGCCACCTAGCTTGACAGCTGGCTAAAAAGCTCACATAGCTCGCTGAATTACCTAGCCAACCAGCCCTCTACCCAGCTGACTTAATTAGCTAGCTACCTACCTAGCCAGGTGGATAGCCAGCTGACTTAACTAGCTGATGTAACCAGCAAGCCAATTGGCTAGGCAGCTGACTGAACTAGCTAGCTAACTAGCTAGCATATGCTTAGCCACCTGTATAAACTAGCAGACTTAACCAGGTAGCCAGCTGGCAAGCCAGCTGACTCAACTAGGTTACTTAACTTGTTAACCAGCTGCCTAACCAGCTGATTTAACTAGCTGACAACACAAGCAAGCCAGGTGGCTAGCCAGCTGACTTAACTAGTAAGCTACATATGTATCCTGCATGTTTGCCAGCTGACTTAACTATCTAGCTACCTAGCTCTCCAGCTAGCTAGCAAGCTGAATTAACTAAATGACCTAACTAGATAACTAGCTGGCTAGCCAAAAGATTTAACTAGTAAGCTACCCAGCTAGGAATCTGACTTAACTAGCTGATTTAACTATCTAGCTACTAGCTGGCTGCTGAATTTACTAGCTGAAATAGCTAGCTAGATGCCTAGCTAGCTATATAGCTAGCTAAATGACGTATCTAGCTGACTTAACTAGCCAGCTAACTGACATAACTAGCTGACTTAATTAGCTAGCTACCTAGCTGGCCAGCTGAAATAACAGGCTGATATAGCTAGCTACCCAGCTGTCTAGCTGTCTAGCCATCTGAATTAACTAGCTTATTAACTAGCTAGTGAGCTGTCTAGCCAACTGACTTAATGAGGTGACTTAAATAGCTAGCCAGCTGGTTAGCCAGCTGACTTAACGAGTTGATTTATGAGCTAAGTATCTGGCCAGCCAGGTGATTAAACTAGCTGAATTAACAAGTTATCCAGATGGATAGCCAGCTGACTTAACTAGCTCTCTATCTCTCTAGCCACCTGTATAGTCAGCAGACTTAACCAGCTAAATTAATTAGCTAGCTAGGTGGCTAGTGAACTGATTTAACTAGGTCACTATCTAGCTAGCCAGCTGGCTAAAACAGTGGTCTTAACTAGCTGGCCTGCTTTCTAGCCAGGTTAATTAACTAGCTTTCTACACAGCTAACCATCTGGCTATCCAGTTAGTTTAACTAGGTGACATATTTATCTAGCCAGCTGTCTAACCAGCTGAGTAAATAACAAGCTAGCAGCTAGCTGGCAGGCTCGTCAGCTGACTTAACTAGGTGATTTAACTATCGAGCCCTTTGGCAATACAGCTGACATAACAAGCTAGCTATCTAGTTAGCAAGCTGGCTAGCCAGCTAACTTAAGTAGCTGACTTAACTAGCTAGCCAACTGGCTAGCCAGGTGACTTAATTGCCTATCTAGCTTGCTAGCCAACTGGCTAGCCAGCAGACTTAACTAGCTAGCTACCTAGCTGACAACTGTATAGCCAGCTGACTTAAGTAGCTGACTTAACTAGACACTGGATGGCTAGCCAGCTGATTTAACTAGCTACCTACCTGCATAGCCCACTGGCTTGCCAGCTGACTTAAC
>NW_007177235.1:0-705 GCF_000164805.1 Carlito syrichta
TCTCCCTAGCTAGTTAAAAAGCTAGACAAGTGGCTAGCTAATTAATTCAGCTAGTTAAGTCAGCTGGCTAGCTAGGAATCTAGCTAGTTAAATCAGTTCGTTATATCAGCTAGCTAGCTTGTTAAGTCAGCTATTTACTTCGGTTTTCTAGCTAGATATCTACCTAGGTAGTTGGCTAGTTATCTCAGCTAGTAAATTCAGCTGCCTAGCTAGCAAGCTAGGTAGTTAAGTCAGCTAGTTAAGTCAGCTGGCTAGCTAGTTAAGTCACCTGGTTAACTCAACTCTCTATTCAACTGGTTAGGTAGGTAGTTAGCTAGTTATATCAGCTAGTTAAGTCAGCTAGCTATATGATAGCTACATAGGGAGCTAGCTAGTTAAAGCAGCTAGTTAAGTCAGCTAGTTAAGTGAGCTTGCTAGCTAGTTAAGTCTGTTATTTAAGTCAGCTGGCTATTCTGCTACCTAGCATGATAGCTGGTTAAGTTAGCTGGCTAGCCAGCTGGCTAGCTAGTTAAGTCACCTAGTTAAGTAAGCTCACTGGCCAGCAAGTTAGCTAGGTAGTTAGGTAGGTAAGTCCACTGGCAAGTCAGTGGGCTAAGTATGTAGGTAGCTAGTTATGTCAGCTGGCTAGCCATCTGTGTCTAGTAATGTCAGCTAGTTAAGTCAGCTGGCTATCCAGCTGGATAACTAGCTAAGTCATCTAGCTAT
>NW_007177236.1:0-478 GCF_000164805.1 Carlito syrichta
AGACAAAGCCCAGCCAGGACCACAGAGGAAGATGCTGTCTCCTCACCCATCTAAACAGGGTGTCTGGGATCGAGGTGCCCATTGTACCAGCCACTTTGGAAGCTGAGTTGGGAGGATCAATGGAGCCCGTGGTTTCAAGCCTGGAAATGAATGACAGTCATGACCATGGGCACCAGCCTGGGCCTTAGAGCCAGACCCTGTCTTCAAAATCATCAGAAACGTACACAGATTCTAAACTGCACATGGTGTGTTCACAGGTTGACTGGCTTTACATCAGGAAAAATGGGATTGCAGAGGAAGAAATGTCCCCAGGTGAGGGATATGTCCCTGGCCTTTCTTGGCAGAAAGTCCTCATTGCCGAGTCATAGGGTCAGCCTGCCTGGGCCACATTTCTCACCTTGGAGAAGAGAGATGGCAGAAACCCAGCCAGGGAGCATGGAAACTCCTGGACCAAAGCGGGGGTAAGAACTGGAAGGTG
>NW_007177237.1:0-1058 GCF_000164805.1 Carlito syrichta
CACCAACACCACAACCACAGGCCGGATCAGGGACTCAGCCTGGCATACCAGCCCTTTGGAGCCCCAAGAGAGTGGATGACCTTAGCCTGGGGGTTTGAAAACAACCCAGGACACTGAACAAGAAGTCATCTAGCCCATAAAAAAAATCTAAAGGTTAGCCAGGTGTGGTGGCACAGGTTGTAGTCCCTAACACTCAGGGGGCCGAGGTGGGAGGATCATTTGAGCCCGGCAGGTAAAGTCCGCGGTAGCCATAAGGGTGCCTCTTTGCTATGGCCTGGGAGACAGAGTGGCATCAACTCCAAATAATAATAATCACTACCACCGCCACCACCCCTACCACCCAGAGTGAGGAATCACCCTCAGGTATGGGAGAGGAAAAGGTACTTTCTGGGTTGTCATTCGTAGGATGTTTCAAAGGTGGCCACCAGGCATGTCCTTCCCATGCCTCTGGCCACACGTCCCAGAAGGACTGCCTCCATGTTCCACACTCATGTCCAACAGCAAAGATGTGTGTGAGCTCACAGAACAGAAGGCTCTAAGCTAGGGCAGTGGTTGAGCACAGAGCAATCAAGGCAGTCTGGCAATGCTTCAGCCAGTCCATGTTCCAGTCACCCTGCGTGCCATCTTTGGGCATGGGGAGGACCCCTTCTGCTCCCAATAACTCCATCATCCCCCACCCATGCCAATCTCTGGGGAGCCATGGATGCCCACGGTGACGCACGTGAGAAGCATCTTTTTTGTCGCTGGAGTCTGTCGGCCGGGCTGGGTTGTGGTGGCATGATCATGGCTCCTGGGGCCTCGACCAGCAGGGCTCAGGCTGTCCTTCTGGCTCAGCCTCCAAGTAGCCAGGATTCCAGGGGCAACCATGGCTAACTCGATTTTAGAGACCTCTCACCAAGACTAGGTCTGGCCACATACCTGGGCTGGTCTCTTGACCCCTGGATTCAGGCAGCCTCCCACTTTGGCATCCCAGGGTGTGGGACTGACGGCCATGAGCCACGGTGCTCAGCCTGGACTCACACTTTTTTTCAGCGGGGATGATGCAAAGGCATGCCACA
>NW_007177238.1:0-856 GCF_000164805.1 Carlito syrichta
AGTTGCTTGGAGAAAACCAAGCTATTTCCTCTACTTACAGAACATTCAAAATAATGTCTTTTTTCCCCCCCAAAAAATCATCTAATTGGAGAACATTTTCCAAACAAACTCTGAAGATTAAATTGCAATTAGACAAAAGAGAAAATTAGCATTTGTTTTATTTTAGTAACAGCCGATCCATCTCTCATTGCCCAAAATCTAGAATTCTCGAGTTTGACGATTCCATGTCTGCATAGAATGATGCTGATAATTTAATGGATATTGCATTAAATCTGTAGATTGCCTTGGGTAGAATGGACATGTTAACAATGTAGATTCTTCTAATCCATGAGCATGGAATATTTTTCCATTTGTTTGTGTCATCTTTGATTTCTTTGAGCAGTGTTTTATAGTTTTCGTTGTAAAGGTCTTTCACTTCTCTGGTTAGGAAGAAGCCAAGGTATTTCATTTTTTTTTGGTGGCTAGTGTGAATGGGATTGCACTTTTTATTTGAGTTTCTGTTTGTTTACTGTTGATGTATAGGATTATGAATGTATTTGTGCATTTATTTTATACCCTGAGATTTTTCCAAAGTCCTTTTTCAGTGTAAAAAGTTTTTGACAATACAGGAATTCATATGGAAACACAAATGACCACAAATAGCCAAAACAATCATTAGCAAAAAAAAAAAAAAAGTGGGAGGTATCTCACTCCCAGACTTTAAACTTTATTATAAGGCTACAATAATCAAAACAGCCTGGTATTGGTACAAGAACAGGCATATAGACCAATGGAACAGGATCGAGATTTGGGAAGCAAAACCTCAATTTCTCAACAAACCCATCTTCAACAAAGCCTCCACCATCAACTACTGGGG
>NW_007177239.1:0-787 GCF_000164805.1 Carlito syrichta
TCCTGCGGTGGCCGGGAGCGGCCACTGCACTCCAGTCTGGGCGACCGAGTGAGACTCCAACTCAAAAAAAAAAAGAAAAGCTGAGAACACTCAGTCTGGGAGAAGCCATCAGGGTTCCAGGAATTCCTGGCATTACTGTTTACGACTTTATTTAGTTATTTGCTTGTTTTAGAATTCTCCATTGAGAAATAATTCTAAGTGTTCAGAGCAAATTCTGGGTTTTCAAGAAATGTGACCAAGAGAGTGTGTAGTGGTCTGTGCCATCAGACACCCCAATGGGACAGATTTTGAATGATTGGAGCAAATTAAAATTACGTGGTATAATAATAAGTGCATTATTAAAAAAATCAAATTTGAACTCACTATAAGTTAGCAGATAATAAAATTTGGTAAAGAACAAAACTATCTGGCAATTAAATTCACTTAGTAGACCTAAGGAAAAATAAAATGGTCAAAAGTTCTGTATGCAGAAGCATTTTAAAAATTTATTTCACTACTTTGCAAACAAGATTATATCCTATAGAATATTAAATGCCAAACTACAGAAGCTTAACTCAGGACTAGAAATACCAAACTCCCAATTATAGAAAGCCTCTGAAATTCTTAGAAACTGAAACATTAAAAAAAAAAAAGGAAAAGAACTCCAAAATGAGCACCAGCCAGAGGAAGGTAAACAAATTGGCAGTTGCCACTAAAAGCAAAGCTCCAGCCACCCAAAAGAGGCCTAATAATGATAAACCTGCTAAGGGAATGGTATCAGCTGCTATGATGTGGTCAGTCTGGGCAC
>NW_007177240.1:0-808 GCF_000164805.1 Carlito syrichta
GTTTCTGCAGATAAATCTGCTGCTATTCTGATTGGTCTTCCATGGAAGGGTGATCTGGCCTTTTTCTCTTGCTGCCTTTAGGATTTTTTCTTTTGTGCCTACTTTATTTAGGCGAATTATTATGTGTCTAGGAGTTGGTCTCCTCATTTGTTGTCTTGTGGGGGTTCTCTGAATCTCTTGTGTTTGAATTTTTGTATCACTGATTAGATAAGGGAAATTTTCTTGAATGATCTCGTGGAAAGTTTGTTCCAATGTGGTCTCTGTTTCTCTCTCTGCCTCAGGGAGTCCGATAATTCTTAGGTTAGGCCTCTTGAGGTAGTCACTCACCTCTTGAAGGTTTTGTTCTGTCTTTTTGAGTTTATTTTCTGTGTTTTTAAGAGTTTGGGTTATTTCTATATTTTGGTCCTCAAGCTCTGAGATTCTTTCTTCTGCTTGGGTAATTCTGCTTTCCATGCTTATCAATTTGTTATTTATTTCATTCACAGTATTCTTTATACTGTTATCTCAGATATCAGCTCCTTCCTAGTTTCTTCTTGTGTCTCCTCAATTCTTTTTAATCTCTCCATTATTGTTATTATATCTACATTTGCATTTTGAGACCCTTCATTCTGGGGACTTTTCATTGTTTGTATTCCAAAGTCAATTTTCTCAGTGTCTGCTCTCACAGGCGTCTGGGAGAGCCCCATACTCTTTTTTTGGTTTTTCTTCATTTCTGTAGATTTTTCTCCCTCTCCCCCTTTCCCTCCCCCTCTTCAATTCTGTTTTTGAGGGAAGGTGGGGTTGCTTTTATTTCTCTTCTGCAATGACC
>NW_007177241.1:0-883 GCF_000164805.1 Carlito syrichta
GAACATACCGCATGAGCAGTATAAAAGTAGCCACATACAACCTTCTTTATTGAGGTGGAAAGGGAATTGAGAAAACTGCACACTGACTCATGATAGAAACCCTAACAGGTAACTCAGAATAGAAGAAGACCTCCTTCACCTAATAAAGGCCATGTAGTAAAACACAAAACTGACATGATGAAACTTTCAGCTTTTCCCAAAAGATCAAGAAGTAAACATGGATATACTCTTCCACGACTTCCCTTCAAGATAGGTTTCAGAATGCGGAACAGAGCAATTAAACAAAAAATCATTTTTCAAGGTATCCTAACGTGAGACGAAAAGTAAAGTTAACTCACTTCACATACAAACGACGTTACGTATAGATAGCTCCAACAAGTCCACCAGACACACACACACACACACACACACACACACACACACACACACACACATACACATACACACAGACACTGACCCTTTCAGAACTAAAAATTCAGCATTGTTGCGGAACGCAAATTCAGCATGCCAAAACCAGGTGTCTCTCTGCACCTTCAAAGTCAACCTGAAGAAACCACTAAGGACACAATTCATTTCCAATAGTAGCCAAAACCACAAAATAGTGAAAAAAAACTTAAGCAGACAATAGAATAGTACACTAAACAGTACACAATATTGCTGATAGACATTGCGGAGGGCATAAGGAAAAGAAAAGGAAATACTGGGTTCAATAAATAAAAACCGTGATAATGGAAGTGTTACTACTACGCAAACCATTACAAACAAAAGGAAATCTCTACCAAAACCCAATGTCTTGTATTTCGGTAGAATTGCATGAGACCTGCAATAGCCCAAATTGTCTTCAAAATGGACAAAGTTTAGGGTTTCACACTTTTCTGCTTTC
>NW_007177242.1:0-865 GCF_000164805.1 Carlito syrichta
ACTGTCAAAAATGTGGGACCCCATGACTGGTCTCAGGGATTTTCCCTCTCAAGTTCTCCATGTTGTGCCTTCAACAGTTCATCAGAGTTCAGGTTTTCCTACCTTAGTGCTGGCTCCTATGGAGGTTTCAATCCTTGGGTTTCTGCTTCAGAAAGTTGTAATATCTCCATTCTCCAGTCTGTCTCTTCAATTTCTGGAGCAGTGGTTTTCCCTGCAATCTCAGCTCTCTGAAGGATCTAAGAAGAGTTGCCCATTTTCCATTTGTTCAGCTTTTTACTTATTATTAGGATAGAATGTCTACTCCAAGCTCGTTGCATGTGGTGCAGGGAAACTGGAAATCATTCTCATCTTTTAAGCTCAATTCCCCTCCATAGCTGAGAAAATATGAACCATTCTGGGAAGAGGAGGAATGGGCAATGGAGAAAACATGGCCAGAAAAGAAAAGGGTGTATAGGTGTGCTCTGAATGTGAGGGTCTCAGAGACAGTGGGACATGATAAAGAGAGCCACCGGAGTGCACAGTCTGCCCTGGCCATCACTTTCTCCCTGGCTACAACAGGATGGGATTGCTTCCCTCTTAATAAATAAGTGGGGAGCTCCATGAAGCTGCAGCTCTGCTTAGCTTCACTGGCATCATCAACAGTTTACTCCAGACTGGAGCTCAGGGGTCCTAACAGTCACCTTGACTTCCTCCTAGCACCCAATGGGGTAGTGTTGCCTATTGGTTGAAAGTGTGGTCTCTGTGTCTAGCTCCACAGTGCCAGCCCACATTTACCATGGCATCTCTGTAAAGTACTAGCCCTCTCCATGTTCCAGCTGTCTCACCTGTACGATGGGCTTAGTAAAGAGTCCTGCCTTGTTCAGTC
>NW_007177243.1:0-796 GCF_000164805.1 Carlito syrichta
TTCAATCCTTGGGTTTCTGCTCCAGAAAGTTGTAATATCTCCATCTCCAGTCTGTCTCTTCAATTTCTGGAGCAGTGGTTTTCCCTGCAATCTCAGCTCTCTGAAGGATCTAAGAAGAGTTGCCCATTTTCCATTTGTCAGCTTTTTACTTATTATTAGGATAGAATGTCTACTCCAAGCTTGTTGCATGTGGTGCAGGGAAACTGGAAATCATTCTCATCTTTTAAGCTCAATTCCCCTCCATAGCTGAGAAAATATGAACCATTCTGGGAAGAGGAGGAATGGGCAATGGAGAAAACATGGCCAGAAAAGAAAAGGGTGTATAGGTGTGCTCTGAATGTGAGGGTCTCAGAGACAGTGGGACATGATAAAGAGAGCCACCGGAGTGCACAGTCTGCCCTGGCCATCACTTTCTCCCTGGCTACAACAGGATGGGATTGCTTCCCTCTTAATAAATAAGTGGGGAGCTCCATGAAGCTGCAGCTCTGCTTAGCTTCACTGGCATCATCAACAGTTTACTCCAGACTGGAGCTCAGGGGTCCTAACAGTCACCTTGACTTCCTCCTAGCACCCAATGGGGTAGTGTTGCCTATTGGTTGAAAGTGTGGTCTCTGTGTCTAGCTCCACAGTGCCAGCCCACATTTACCATGGCATCTCTGTAAAGTACTAGCCCTCTCCATGTTCCAGCTGTCTCACCTGTACGATGGGCTTAGTAAAGAGTCCTGCCTTGTTCAGTCATAGTGAAGAGAAAGTGAGGAAATGCCTCACACAACTCAGAACAATACCTGGTCCATGA
>NW_007177244.1:0-452 GCF_000164805.1 Carlito syrichta
CATCTATGTTCATCAAAGATATTGGCCTTTTGTTCTCTTTCTTTGCTGGATCGTTACCTGGATTGGGTATTAATGTGCTGTTGGCTTCGTAAAATGATTTGGGGAGCATACCATATTTTTCAATCGCCTGGAATACCTTCAGTAGGATTGGTATCAGCTCCTCCTAAATGTGTTGTAGAATTCTGCTGGAAAATCATCTGGTTCAGGGCTTTTTTTGTAGAAAGTTTTCCCTGATTGTTACTGGTTTACTTAGGGTTTCAATTTCTTCTTGTTCCAACTTAGGTAGGTTGTGTGATGTCAGAAAGTCTTCCATTTCCTTAAGGTTTTCAAGTTAGTTTCCATACAAGTGTACGTAGTAGTCTCTAATGATCTTTTGTATTTCTTCAGGGTCAGATGTGACTTCATCTATTGTGTTTCTCACTGTGCTTATTTAGTTTTTTTCTCGTTTTTTG
>NW_007177245.1:0-692 GCF_000164805.1 Carlito syrichta
AAGGTAAGTAGTATCAGACGACAATTATAAGGCAAGTAGTATCATAAAAGACTAATAAGGCAAGTAGTATCATAAGACACTAAATAAGGCAAGTAGTATCAGACAACACTAGTAAGGCAAGTAGTACCATAAGACACTAATAAGTCAAGTAGTATCATAGGTCACTATTAAGGCAAGTAATATCAGACACCAATAATAAGGCAAGTAGTATCAGGGGACACTAATAAGTCAAGTAGAATCAGATGACACTAATTAGGCAAATAGATTCAGAATACACTAAGATGGCAGGTATTATCAGACGACACTAATAAGGCAAGTAGTATAACAAGACACTAATAAGGCAATTGTATCAGACGACACTAAGAAGAGAAGTAGTATCACACGACACTACGAATGCAAGTAGTACCAGACGACACTAATAAGGCAAGTAGTACCATAAGACACTAATAAGGAAAGTAGTGTCATAAGGCACGAATAAAGCAAGTAGTATCAGACGAGACTAATAAGGCAAATAGTATCATAAGACACGAATAAGGCAAGTAGTATCATAAGACACTAATGAGGCAAGTAGTATCTTTAGACACTCATAAGGCAAGTAGTATCACACGACAATAATAAGGCAAGTAGTATCATAAGACATTAATAAGGCAAGTAGTATCAGATGACACTAATAAGGCAAGTAGTATCATAAG
>NW_007177246.1:0-2716 GCF_000164805.1 Carlito syrichta
GAAGTAGTATCACACGACACTACGAATGCAAGTAGTACCAGACGACACTAATAAGGCAAGTAGTACCATAAGACACTAATAAGGAAAGTAGTGTCATAAGACACGAATAAAGCAAGTAGTATCAGACGAGACTAATAAGGCAAATAGTATCATAAGACACGAATAAGGCAAGTAGTATCAAAAGACACTAATGAGGCAAGTAGTATCTTTAGACACTCATAAGGCAAGTAGTATCACACGACAATAATAAGGCAAGTAGTATCATAAGACATTAATAAGGCAAGTAGTATCATAAGAAACGAATAAGGCTAGTAGTATTCTAAGACACTAATAAAGCACATAGCATCATAAGACACTAATGAGGCAAGTAGTATCAAAAAACAGTAATAAGGCAAGTAGTATCAGAAGCCACAAATAAGGGAAGTAGTATCATTAGACACTAATAAAACAATAGTATCAGACGACACTAATAAGGCAAGTAGTATCATAAGACACTAATAAGGCAAGTAGTATCATTAGAAACTAATGAGACAAGTCGTATCATAAGACAAAATAAAGCAAGTAGTATCATAAGACACGAATAAGGCAAGTAATATCATGAGACACTAATAAGACAAGTAGTATCATAAGACACTAATAAGGAGAGTAGTATCATAAGACACTAATAACGCTACTAGCATCAAATGACATTAAAAAGGCAAGTAGTATAAGACGACATTACTAACGCAAGTAGTATCATAATACCCTAATAACGCAATTAATATCTTCAGACACTATTAAGGCAAGTAGTAACAGACAACACTACTAAGGAAAGTTGTACCATAAGACATTAATATGGCAAGTAGTATCATAAGAAACTAATAAGTCAAGTAGTATCATAACACACTAGTAAGTCAAGTAGAATCAGATGACATGAATAAGGCAAGTGGTATCAAAAGACACTAATAAGGCAACAAATATTATAAGACACTAATAAGGAAAGTACTGTCACATGACACTAATAAGGCAAGTAGTATCATAATAAACTATTAAGGCAAATAGTATCAAAGACACTAATAAGGCAAGTAGTATCATAAGACACTAGAAAGGCATGTCATATCATATGGCACTAATAAGTCAAGTAATATCAGACGACACAAAGAATGAAAGTAGTATCAGACGACACTAAGATGGCAAGTATAATCAGATATCACTAAGACGGCAAGTAGTATCAGACGACACTAAGAAGGCAAGTAGTATCAGACGACAATATCTCGCAAGTAGTATCAGACGACACTAGGAAACCAAGTAGTATCAGGCAACACTAATAAGGTAAGTAGTACCATAAGTCACTAATAAAGCAAGTAGTATCATAAGACACTATTAAGGCAAGTAGTATCATAAGAAACGAATAAAACAAGTATTTTCATAAGACAAGAATATGGCAAGTAGTATAATAAGACACGAATAAGGCAAGTAGTATCATAAGACTCGAATAAGGCAGGTAGTATCAGACTACTTTAAGAAGGCAAGTAGTCCCATGAGACACTAATAAGGCAAGTAGTATCATAAGACACTAATAAGGCAAGTAGTATCATAAGACACTATTAAGGCAATTAATATCATTAGAAAATAATGACACAAGTCGTATCATAAGACAAAATAAAGCAAGTAGTATCATAAGATACAAATACGGCAAGTAATATCATGACACACTAATAAGACAAGTAATATCATAAGACAGTAATAAGGCAAGTAGTATCATAAGACACTAATAAGGCTAGTAGTATCAGATGACATTAAAAAGGCAAGTAGTATAAGATGACACTAATAAGGCAAGTAGTATCATAATACCCTAATAACGCAAGTAGTATCTTAAGACACTATTAAGGCAAGTAGTATCAGACGACACTACTAAGGAAAGTTGTACCATAAGACACTAATAAGGCAAGTAGTACCATAAGACACTAATAAGTCAAGTAGTATCATAAGACACTAGTAAGTCAAGTAGAATCAGATGACCTGAATAATGCAAGCAGTATCAGAAGACACTAATAAGGCAACAAGTATTATAAGACACTAATAAGACAAGTAGTGTCAGCTGACACTAATAAGGCAAGTAGTATCTTAAGATACTAATAAGGCAAGTAGTATCAAAATAAACTAATAAGGCAAATAGTATCATAAGACACTAATAAGGCAAGTAGTATCATAAGACACTAGAAAAGCATGTCGTATCATATGGCACTAATAAGGCAAGTAATATCAGACGAAAAAAAATGAATGTAGTATCAGAGGACACTAAGATGGCAAGTATTATCAGACGTCATTAAGAAGGTAAGTAGTATCAGACGACACTAAGAAGGCAAGTAGTATCAAACGACACTATTAAGGCAAGTACTATCATAAGACACGAATAAGGGAAATAGTATCATAAGACATGAATAAGGCAAGTAAGTCAAGTAGTATCATAAGACACTAATAAGGCAAGTAGTATCATAAGACACTAATATGGCAAGTAGTATCATAAAACACTAATAAGGCAAGTAGTATCAGATGACAATAATAAGGGAAGAATTATAAGATGACACTAATAAGGCAAGTATTATCATAAGAACCTAATAAGGCAAGTAGTATCACAAGACACTCATAAGGCAAGTAGGATCAGACGACAACACTAAGGCAAGTAGTATCATAAGATTCTAACGAGGCAAATAGTATCAGATGACACCAATAA
>NW_007177247.1:0-826 GCF_000164805.1 Carlito syrichta
TTCACGTTTCTAGTTAGGAAGATGCCAAGGTATATCATTTTTTTGGTGGCTATGTGAATGGAATTGTTCTTTTTATTTGGGTTTCTGTTTGTTTATTATTGGAGTAAAGAAATTCGATTGTCTTTTGCACATTTATTTTATATCCTGAGATTTTGCGAAAGTTCTTTATCAGTGTAAGGATGTTTTTGACAGATTATCTTGGGTTTTCAAGGTACACAATCATGTCATCTGCAAAGAGAGCTAACTTGACTTCCTCTTTTCCTATTTGGATACCCCTGATTACCTTCTCTTCTCTGACTGCTCTAGCCAGAACTTCCAATACTATAATGAACAGCAAGGGTGAGAGTGGGCATCCTTGTTTTGTTCCAGTTTACAGGAGAAAAGGTTCCAGTTTTTGCCAATTTAGGAGTATGCTGACTGTGGGTTTCTCGTAGACGGCTTTTACTATTTTGAGGTATGTTCCCCATATGCCTAGATGTTTGAGGGTTTTTATCAAGAAGGGGTGCTGGATTTTATCAAAAGTTTACAGAGAGGAGAAAAGAGAAGAAAAGAAAGAGAAAAAATGGAACAAAACAATAGGAATAGAATCAAGTCATTAAACTAACGGAACCAATTGAGCACACTCTGAGACTTTTTGTTTAAGTCCAGTGTCCCTTCAGCTCTGATTTCTAGCTGTCTTCTCAAGCTGATAAATTAGTTCACAGTTAGGGTCAGTTGGCCCTGGCCTGCTGTGTAGGACACTTCAGATCAACCTCAGTTCACCACTCAAATCTGGTTTGTGTCTGTTTTTCAAGCTTGTTTTTCCCATTTTGGTGTTGTTACCTTG
>NW_007177248.1:0-575 GCF_000164805.1 Carlito syrichta
CGAAAGGTTCAGGTGGGAGGATTGCTGGAGTCCCGATTTATAGGCTGGCTGTGAATGACTGTCATGTCCCCGGGACACAGCCTGGGCCACAGATGCAGATCCTGTCTCCAAAAACATCAGAATCATACACAGATTTTCAACTGAGCATCGTGTGTTCAAAGGGTGACTGATTTTAGAGCCAGAAAAAGTGGGACTTGGGGGAAGAGATGTCCTTGGGTGAGGGATGTGTTGCCAGTCTTTCTTGGCATAAGGTTCTCATTTTTGAGTCAGACTGATGGCCTTCCTGGGAGCATTTCTCACCTCAGAGTGGAGAGGTGGCAGGAACCCGGCCAGTGAGGGTTGGAAACTACCGCAACAAAGTGGGGGCAACCATTTGGGGGCATTAAGACTGGAAGGTGCTGAGATTGGGGGTCCCTAACATGTGGAGTGGCGGGGGTGAAGAATTGAGGTCAGAATGTTTGCAGGATAATAGATTTCTATCTTTCTTTCTTTCTTTCTTTCTTTCTTTCTTTCTTTCTTTCTTTCTTTCTTTCTTTCTCTTTCTTTCTTTCTTTCTTCCTTTCTTCCTTTTCTTT
>NW_007177249.1:0-985 GCF_000164805.1 Carlito syrichta
ATCCACAAGACATATTGTTAAGGAAGTATTAGGAATCTTCCTTTTAGGAGTCCTCAATTACAAAAGCTACCGGGCATCTTCCTAAGACGTAACTACGATTCAGGATGTTGTTGTAGGAATCTGGGAAATGGGAGTCCTCACACACAGGCAACTTCACTACCTATTGCTAAGTTAGAATAAGGAATCTGCGTTACTCACGTCCTCAATCCCAAAAAAGCTTAAGGACATCTTGCTTTTGGCTAAACACGAATCATGGTGTTTTCGAGCATGAATCTGGAAAATGGAGTCCTAATTTACAGGCAACTATATGATCTTTTGCTAAGAATGAATAAGGAATCTGGGTTACACGAGTTCTCAATCCCAAAAATCTACAGAGCACCTTGGAAAGTTCTAAAAAGAATCAGAGTTTCGAAGCAGGATCTATCTAATGAGAGTCCTAATATACAGGAAAATACACAGCACCATGCCAAGGAAGAAAAAGAATCGGGGTTATAGCAGTCCTCAATCCTTAAAATCAACAGGCCATCTGCTGTTGGCTAAAGAAGAATCAGGGTTTCGAAGCTGGAACATAGGTAATAGCAGTTCTCTTATGCAGAATCTACATAATCTCTAGCTAAGGAGAACTAAGAAATCTCTTTCACACGGTTACTCCATCACAATATCTACATGACCTCTTGCTAATGGCAAAACAAGAATCAATGATACCGAACAGGATTCTGGGGAAAGTGAGACCTCATATACAGGACATTACATGGCCCCTCGGTAAAGAAAAATAAGGAATCTGTGATACACTAGTCCACAATCCGAAAAATTCTCAGGGTGGCTTGCTGCAGTATGAACAAGAATCAAGGCTTTGAGCTCGTCTCATGTTTCAGAGACATTTGGCTTGTGGGTACTATGAATCAGTCTTTTCAGGACTCCAGCAACATTCTGGTCCTCTTGGGAGTTGTAATCGTGTATCTGGTAGTACAAACCCCTTAAGTTC
>NW_007177250.1:0-774 GCF_000164805.1 Carlito syrichta
TCTTGGTCCGTCTTCTAATGTTCCATATCTCTGCCTTCTGTGGTTTTAACTGGGCATTTGTATGACTCTATTTTCTCTACTTTCTTTTAACTTTGAAAAAATTGTTTCCCCTAGAGGTTGCAGTACACCTTTACAAGTCCACATTAAGACAACACTTTACTATTTTGTGCATAGTCAACAAATTTTATGATATCAAAATAATTCCAATTCCTCCTTCCTGTCCCTTGTATCCTTAATATCACTCATGTTATTTCCACATAAGTATGCACAATCTAATTCATTATTACTCTTATTACTTTGAGTAAATTATCTGTCAGATCAATTAAGAACAAAAATAAAAGTTTTTATTTTACCTTCACTTATTCCTTTTCTAATACTGTCCCCTCATTCTGATTTCTGTAGTTCTTTTTCTCTTCCCTTTACTATTTTGGAAGTTTCTATTGTCATATTCACAAGCTCAGATATTCTTTCTTCAGACATATTCAGTTTGCTAATGAGTCCATCAAAGATATTCATCATTTCTGTTAGTTGTTTTTATCTGCAACAACTCTGTGATTCTTTCTTAGAATTTTCATCTCTGTTTACATTATTGACCTATACTTGCAAGTTATCTATTATTCCCATTAATGCCCTTAGCATATTGATCATAGATTTTTTTTTTAAATCAGGTATAATTCCAACATTCTTGTCATAGCTAATTCTGGTTTTATGTTGTTCCGTCTCTCCAAATTATGCTTAATGTCTTTTAGTATGCCTTGCCACATTCTGGTGGAA
>NW_007177251.1:0-866 GCF_000164805.1 Carlito syrichta
TTTAACTGGGCATTTTGTATGACTCTATTTTCTCTGCTTTCTTTTAACTTTGAAAAAATTGCTTCCCCTAGAGGTTGCAGTACACCTTTACAAGTCCACATTAAGACAACACTTTACTATTTTGTGCATAGTCAACAAATTTTATGATATCAAAATAATTCCAATTCCTCCTTCCTGTCCCTTGTATCCTTAATATCACTCATGTTATTTCCACATAAGTATGCACAATCTAATTCATTATTACTCTTATTACTTTGAGTAAATTATCTGTCAGATCAATTAAGAACAAAAATAAAAGTTTTTATTTTACCTTCACTTATTCCTTTTCTAATACTGTTCCCTCATTCTGATTTCTGTAGTTCTTTTTCTCTTCCCTTTACTATTTTGGAAGTTTCTATTGTCATATTCACAAGCTCAGATATTCTTTCTTCAGACATGTTCAGTTTGCTAATGAGTCCATCAAAGATATTCATCATTTCTGTTAGTTGTTTTTATCTGCAACAACTCTGTGATTCTTTCTTAGAATTTTCATCTCTGTTTACATTATTGACCTATACTTGCAAGTTATCTATTATTCCCATTAATGCCCTTAGCATATTGATCATAGATTTTTTTTTTTAAATCAGGTATAATTCCAACATTCTTGTCATAGCTAATTCTGGTTTTATGTTGTTCCGTCTCTCCAAATTATGCTTAATGTCTTTTAGTATGCCTTGCCACATTCTGGTGAAAATATGACCTGATGTACTATGTAAAATGACCTGCAGTAAATAGGCTTTTAACACAGTGGGACCGTTTGGAGAGAGAAAGAGTTCTACAGTCCTGTGATTAGTCTTTGTCTTTCAGGATCCCAGGCCCCTGGGCTT
>NW_007177252.1:0-817 GCF_000164805.1 Carlito syrichta
CATGTTATTTCCACATAAGTATGCACAATCTAATTCATTATTACTCTTATTACTTTGAGTAAATTATCTGTCAGATCAATTAAGAACAAAAATAAAAGTTTTTATTTTACCTTCACTTATTCCTTTTCTAATACTGTTCCCTCATTCTGATTTCTGTAGTTCTTTTTCTCTTCCCTTTACTATTTTGGAAGTTTCTATTGTCATATTCACAAGCTCAGATATTCTTTCTTCAGACATGTTCAGTTTGCTAATGAGTCCATCAAAGATATTCATCATTTCTGTTAGTTGTTTTTATCTGCAACAACTCTGTGATTCTTTCTTAGAATTTTCATCTCTGTTTACATTATTGACCTATACTTGCAAGTTATCTATTATTCCCATTAATGCCCTTAGCATATTGATCATAGATTTTTTTTTAAATCAGGTATAATTCCAACATTCTTGTCATAGCTAATTCTGGTTTTATGTTGTTCCGTCTCTCCAAATTATGCTTAATGTCTTTTAGTATGCCTTGCCACATTCTGGTGAAAATATGACCTGATGTACTAGGTAAAAGGACCTGCAGTAAATAGGCTTTTAACACAGTGGGACCGTTTGGAGAGAGAAAGAGTTCTACAGTCCTGTGATTAGTCTTTGTCTTTCAGGGATCCCAGGCCCCTGGGCTTCACCTGCTTCTCAGGTCCACCCCAACCTCTGCCCCTTAGAAGAAACAGAACGACAAGAGGTGACTGGATTGCCTGAGCCCGCGGGTTCAAGACCACCTGGGCAACTGGGCGAGACCTCATCTCTACAATAAAAAAAAGCCAGGCGTGGTAGG
>NW_007177253.1:0-1206 GCF_000164805.1 Carlito syrichta
TGGAGGCTCCCTGTGGGCAACTCTGTGACTTTAAACACTCCAAGGGAACCAGCCAGAGGGGGCCCCTCACACTTTTGCACTTTTGAGCTCTGGGAACTCTTCCAGGTCTTCACAGTGAATATTGAAGAAAAACCCTCTAGCCTCTGGCAGGCAGAGGGGGGAAAAAAGAAATTTTAAAATTCATCAGGGATCTTGTTCTTAACAAGACCTGTACTGACAAGAAACATTTTTTTTTTTCCCAGGGATTGAACTTCTGGAATTTTATCAAAGCCTAACTGGCCTGAAGGCGGGGAAGTGCCTGATCTAGCCATCTCTTTTTTTTTTTTGAGTTAGAGTCTCACTTTATTGCCCAGACTGGAGTGCAGTGGCTGCTCCCGGCCACTGCAGCCTGGCCTGCTGAGTGCTGGCGATCCTTCTGCCTCAGCCTTCCAAGTAGCTGGAACTACAGGTGCGCGCTACCACGCCTGGCTTTTTTTTTATTGTAGATATGAGGTCTCGCCAAGTTGCCCAGGTGGTCTCGAACCCGCGGGCTCAGGCAATCCAGCCACCTCTTGTCATTCTGTTTCTTCTAAGGGGCAGAGGTTGGGGTGGACCTGAGAAGCAGGTGAAGCCCAGGGGCCTGGGATCCCTGAAAGACAAAGACTAATCACAGGACTGTAGAACTCTTTCTCTCTCCAAACGGTCCCACTGTGTTAAAAGCCTATTTACTGCAGGTCCTTTTACCTAGTACATCAGGTCATATTTTCACCAGAATGTGGCAAGGCATACTAAAAGACATTAAGCATAATTTGGAGAGACGGAACAACATAAAACCAGAATTAGCTATGACAAGAATGTTGGAATTATACCTGATTTAAAAAAAAATCTATGATCAATATGCTAAGGGCATTAATGGGAATAATAGATAACTTGCAAGTATAGGTCAATAATGTAAACAGAGATGAAAATTCTAAGAAAGAATCACAGAGTTGTTGCAGATAAAAACAACTAACAGAAATGATGAATATCTTTGATGGACTCATTAGTAAACTGAACATGTCTGAAGAAAGAATATCTGAGCTTGTGAATATGACAATAGAAACTTCCAAAATAGTAAAGGGAAGAGAAAAAGAACTACAGGAATCAGAATGAGGGAACAGTATTAGAAAAGGAATAAGTGAAGGTAAAATAAAAACTTTTATTTTTGTTCTTAATTGATCTGACAGA
>NW_007177253.1:2616-3953 GCF_000164805.1 Carlito syrichta
ATAAATCAAAAATTAGCCAGGCGTGGTAGTGCGTGCTGTAGTTCTGGCTACTTGGAAGGCTGAGGCGGAAGGATTGCAGGAACCCAGCAGGTTGAGGCTGCGGCCGGGAGCATGCCACTGCACTCCAGTCTGGGCGACAGATTGAGACTCCAACTCAAAAAAAATAAAAATAAAAAAATAAATCTAAAGCCGGGCTCAGGGCTCAGCCTGTAATCCCACACCTTTGGGAAACTGAGGTGAGTGGATTGCCTTAGCCCACGGGTTCGAGACCCGCCTGGGCAGTGAGACCTCATCTCTACAATAAACGAAAAAATCAGTTGGGCGTGGTAGGCATACCTGTAATTCCGGCTACTTGGAAGGCTGAGGCAGAAGGATCGCCGGAGCCCAGCAGGTCGAGGCTGCGGTGGCCAGGAGTGGCCACTGCACTCCAGTCTGGGTGACAGAGTGAAACTCCAACTCAAATAAATAAATAAATAAATAAATAAATAAATCTAAAGGAGAAAATGATAAAAATCAGTGCAGGAATTAATGCAACTGAAGTCAGGAAATCAATAGTTTATCAAGATATAAATCTTTCCCAACTTGATCTTTAATTTCAGCACAATCCCAAATAATCTCAGCAAGTTATTGTATGGATATCAGCACCCTGACTCCAAAGTTTATATGGAGAGGAGAATGACACAGAACAGCCAATTCAGTGCTGAAGGAGAAGAACAAAGTTGAAGGAATAACACTATCAAACTTCAAGATTTAACTATAAAGCTGTAGTAATCAAAAACTGTAATATTGGTGAATGAATAGATATGTAAATCAGCAGAACAGAATAGATGTGCATAAATGTAATCAATTGATCTTTGATAAAGGAGCAAAGAGTGCAAGGGAGCAGAAAATGGTGCTGGAAAACTGAACATCCATCTGCAGAAATTAAGTAAATTTAGGCATAGACTTTATAGCTGTCCCATAAAATAGCTCAAAATGGACCATCTAGCTAAATGTAAAAGAAAAAATTATGAAACTCCTAAAAGATAACATAGAAGAAAATCTAGATGACCTTGCATATGACAATGACTTTGTAAAAACAACACCAAGACTGTAATCTATGAAGAAAATAATTGCCAAGCAAGACTTCATTAAAGTTAAAGACTTTTGCTCATGAAAGTTACTGGTAAGAGAATGGAAAGATAAACCACAGACTGGGAAATAATATTTGAAAAGACACCTTTGATAAATGACTGCTACTCAAAAGATATAAATAACTCTTAAAATCAACAATAAAAAGTCAAACAATGCAATTACAATAGGCAAGAAACCTAAGTGAACCTCACCAAAGAGGTAGC
>NW_007177254.1:0-762 GCF_000164805.1 Carlito syrichta
TGACCTATACTTGCAAGTTATCTATATTCCCATTAATGCCTTAGCATATTGATCATAGATTTTTTTTTTTAAATCAGGTATAATTCCAACATTCTTGTCATAGCTAATTCTGGTTTTATGTTGTTCCGTCTCTCCAAATTATGCTTAATGTCTTTTAGTATGCCTTGCCACATTCTGGTGAAAATATGACCTGATGTACTAGGTAAAATGACCTGCAGTAAATAGGCTTTTAACACAGTGGGACCGTTTGGAGAGAGAAAGAGTTCTACAGTCCTGTGATTAGTCTTTGTCTTTCAGGGATCCCAGGCCCCTGGGCTTCACCTGCTTCTCAGGTCCACCCCAACCTCTGCCCCTTAGAAGAAACAGAACGACAAGAGGTGGCTGGATTGCCTGAGCCCGCGGGTTCAAGACCACCTGGGCAACTTGGCGAGACCTCATCTCTACAATAAAAAAAAAGCCAGGCGTGGTAGCGCGCACCTGTAGTTCCAGCTACTTGGAAGGCTGAGGCGGAAGGATCGCCAGCACTCAGCAGGCCAGGCTGCAGTGGCCGGGAGCAGCCACTGCACTCCAGTCTGGGCAACAGAGTGAGACTCTAACTCAAAAAAAAAAGAGATGGCTAAATCAGGCACTTCCCTGCCTTCAGGCCAGTTAGGCTTTGATAAAATTCCAGAAGTTCAATCCCTGGTAAAAAAAAAAAAATGTTTCTTGTCAGTACAGGTCTTGTTAAGAACAAGATCCCTGATGAATTTTAAAATTCTTTTT
>NW_007177255.1:0-1597 GCF_000164805.1 Carlito syrichta
ACTCATTCAATTTCCAGTCGAAATCTTATTCTCTGAAACATAGAGAAATCTAGTTTAATTAAATTAACACAATGAAATTAGTTAAGGATTCAGGATGTGTCTGAGTTAGTACCAGCTACATCAGTTAGGTAAACTTTAGGTATTTTTTTTGTTTATGAAAACTCATGTGTGCCTGGAAATGCTAAGTGTTCCTGTGCGTAAACCTTATTCATAATTTGCTGCAATGTCTGTGTAACACAAAGTCGCTAGTTGTGAGATACACATACACACACATGTATATATGAAAATTGCATATGTGCATATAGAAACATATGTTAAGTGTCTTTCTAAAATTTTGAAGGAAGTATGTCCAAACCAATTCACTTTCAAAGACACCCCATGTAATGGTTTCACCCTTGTGCTACCTCAGTTAAGTATTATGAAATTCTATCAACTTTGCATTTTCCTTCATCTGATTTACAAAAGGTAATTTTCAGACATCAATAAATACTATCTTTGTTTCCACTTTTTAAAAAGATGAATAAGAAGTGTAGAAGTGCCACTTTATTCTAACAAGTTAAAATCTCAACAAAATGAAAAATGAATTCTTCTTAGATCCAGCTCTAAGTCAGATCACAGGGAAAACTAGGGTCCCTGAAATTATACACATATACAGATTTAATACTTGTCTAAGCAGAAACCCACTAGCAAAGACCTCTTCGGGAGCCAGTGCCTGGGTGGCCAGGATGGGAAAATCTGAATCTATTGCTGGAGGCTCCCTGTGGGCAACTCTGTGACTTTAAACACTCCAAGGGAACCAGCCAGAGGGGGCCCCTCACACTTTTGCACTTTTGAGCTCTGGGAACTCTTCCAGGTCTTCACAGTGAATATTGAAGAAAAACCCTCTAGCCTCTGGCAGGCAGAGGGGGGAAAAAAGAAATTTTAAAATTCATCAGGGATCTTGTTCTTAACAAGACCTGTACTGACAAGAAACATTTTTTTTTTTTTACCAGGGATTGAACTTCTGGAATTTTATCAAAGCCTAACTGGCCTGAAGGCGGGGAAGTGCCTGATCTAGCCATCTCTTTTTTTTTTTTGAGTTAGAGTCTCACTTTATTGCCCAGACTGGAGTGCAGTGGCTGCTCCCGGCCACTGCAGCCTGGCCTGCTGAGTGCTGGCGATCCTTCTGCCTCAGCCTTCCAAGTAGCTGGAACTACAGGTGCGCGCTACCACGCCTGGCTTTTTTTTTTATTGTAGATATGAGGTCTCGCCAAGTTGCCCAGGTGGTCTCGAACCCGCGGGCTCAGGCAATCCAGCCACCTCTTGTCATCCTGTTTCTTCTAAGGGGCAGAGGTTGGGGTGGACCTGAGAAGCAGGTGAAGCCCAGGGGCCTGGGATCCCTGAAAGACAAAGACTAATCACAGGACTGTAGAACTCTTTCTCTCTCCAAACGGTCCCACTGTGTTAAAAGCCTATTTACTGCAGGTCATTTTACCTAGTACATCAGGTCATATTTTCACCAGAATGTGGCAAGGCATACTAAAAGACATTAAGCATAATTGGAGAGACGGAACAACATAAAACCAGAATTAGCTATGACAAGAATGTGGAATTATAC
>NW_007177255.1:3028-5760 GCF_000164805.1 Carlito syrichta
CGTGGCAGCATGCACCTGTAGTTCTGGCTACTTGGAAGGGTGAGGTGGAAGGATCACCTGAGCCCAGTATGTCAACACTGGGGTGGCCATGAGCATGCCACTGCACTCCAGCCTCCAATTTTAAAAATGTGTTTAAAAATGGAAGTGATAACTATAGTTCTCCACCTGACAACAGCAGATCACACACTCAATCTCACATAAAATATTCAGCAAAGACTGTTAATGGAAAATAAAACACACCTTAACACATCTGAAAAATAAGATCATACAATGTCTGCTTTCAGACCATAATGGAATTATTCCAGATCAAAATTCGAAAGAAACTGGAAAAATTCTTAAATATTTGGAGGTTAAACAACACATTTCTAAGCAACACGTGGGTCATGAGGAGATATCAAGAGAAATTAAAAATATATTTTGAACTTAATTTAAAAGAAAATACAATTTATTAAAATGTGTGACATGCAACAAAAGCAGTGCTTAGAGGGACATTTATAGCATTGAATACATGTATTAGAAAAAAGAGAGATAAAACAATAATATAAGCTTCCACATCAGGAAACTAGAAAAAAAGAGCAAATTAAATCTAAAGGAGAGCCGGGCTCAGTGACTAAGCCTGTAATCCCGTGCCTTGGGACGCTGAGGTGAGTGGATTGCCTGAAACCGCGGGCTCGAGACCTGCCTGGACAACTTGGTGAGACCTCATCTCTACAATAAATCAAAAATTAGCCAGGCGTGGTAGTGCGTGCCTGTAGTTCTGGCTACTTGGAAGGCTGAGGCGGAAGGATTGCAGGAACCCAGCAGGTTGAGGCTGCGGCCGGGAGCATGCCACTGCACTCCAGTCTGGGCGACAGATTGAGACTCCAACTCAAAAAAAATAAAAATAAAAAAATAAATCTAAAGCCGGGCTCAGTGGCTCAGCCTGTAATCCCACACCTTTGGGAAACTGAGGTGAGTGGATTGCCTTAGCCCGCGGGTTCGAGACCCGCCTGGGCAGTGAGACCTCATCTCTACAATAAATGAAAAAATCAGTTGGGCGTGGTAGGCATACCTGTAATTCCGGCTACTTGGAAGGCTGAGGCAGAAGGATCGCCGGAGCCCAGCAGGTCGAGGCTGTGGTGGCCAGGAGTAGCCACTGCACTCCAGTCTGGGTGACAGAGTGAAACTCCAACTCAAATAAATAAATAAATAAATAAATCTAAAGGAGAAAATGATAAAAATCAGTGCAGGAATTAATCCAACTGAAGTCAGGAAATCAATAGTTTATCAAGATATAAATCTTTCCCAACTTGATCTTTAATTTCAGCATAATCCCAAATAATCTCAGCAAGTTATTGTATGGATATCAGCACCCTGACTCCAAAGTTTATATGGAGAGGAGAATGACACAGAACAGCCAATTCAGTGCTGAAGGAGAAGAACAAAGTTGAAGGAATAACACTATCAAACTTCAAGATTTAACTATAAAGCTGTAGTAATCAAAACTGTAATATTGGTGAATGAATAGATATGTAAATCAGCAGAACAGGATAGATGTGCATAAATGTAATCAATTGATCTTTGATAAAGGAGCAAAGAGTGCAAAGGAGCAGAAAATGGTGCTGGAAAACTGAACATCCATTTGCAGAAATTAAATAAATTTAGGCATAGACTTTATAGCTGTCCCATAAAATAGCTCAAAATGGACCATCTAGCTAAATGTAAAGAAAAAATTATGAAACTCCTAAAGATAACATAGAAGAAAATCTAGATGACCTTGCATATGACAATGACTTTGTAAAAACAACACCAAGACTGTAATCTATGAAGAAAATAATTGCCAAGCAAGACTTCATTAAAGTTAAAGACTTTTGCTCATGAAACTTACTGGTAAGAGAATGGAAAGATAAACCACAGACTGGGAAATAATATTTGAAAAGACAAGTGAACCTCACCAAAGAGGTAGCACAATTGGAAATAAGCATATAAAGTATATTCAACACGTATAACTAAGGAACTGAACATTAAAACAACAATGAGAAATCATTTCTAGAAAATGGTCAAAATCTGAAACACTGTCAACACCAAATGTTGAGGAGGATGTGGGGCAATAGAAACTCTCACTCTTTGCTGCTGGGACTGAAAATGGTACAGACACTTGGAAGACAGTCTAGCAATTTCTTACAAAACTAACATACTCTCACCATATGATCCAGCAACTTCATTCCCTGATATTTGCTTACATAAG
This sequence comes from Carlito syrichta, assembly GCF_000164805.1. Taxonomy (NCBI): domain Eukaryota; kingdom Metazoa; phylum Chordata; class Mammalia; order Primates; family Tarsiidae; genus Carlito; species Carlito syrichta. The sequence continues at coordinate 5,256 of NW_007177255.1, forward strand.
CTGAAAGCTTATGACCACACAAAAACATGCACATGGGTGTGTATGGAAGATTCATTCATAATTACTAAAAACTTGGGAGTAATAAGTGTCCTTCAGTAGTTCAACATTTGAACAAACTGTGGTACATCCAGGCAATGGAATATTATTCGGAGCTTGAAAAGAAATAAGCTATCAATCTGTGAAAAGACATGGGGAAGCTTAAATGCATATTACTGTGAAAGAAGCCAGTCAGAAAAGACTACATACTGTAGCCTTTATGTGACATATTGTCATAATTGCTATGACATTTTGGAAAAGGCAGAACTATAGAGACAGTGACTCCCTGAGATTGGGGGTAGGGAGAGATGATCAGGCAGAGTACAGAAGCCTTGTATGGGAGTGAAGTTATTCTATACAGTACTCCAGTGGTGAACACATGTCATTGTACAGTCATCAAAACCTAGACAATGTACAACATCTACAGTGAACCCTAATGAAAACACAGTGGACTTTGGGTGATGATGTG
>NW_007177256.1:0-1246 GCF_000164805.1 Carlito syrichta
CACAGTGGGACCGTTTGGAGAGAGAAGAGTTCTACAGTCCTGTGATTAGTCTTTGTCTTTCAGGGATCCCAGGCCCCTGGGCTTCACCTGCTTCTCAGGTCCACCCCAACCTCTGCCCCTTAGAAGAAACAGAACGACAAGAGGTGGCTGGATTGCCTGAGCCCGCGGGTTCGAGACCACCTGGGCAACTTGGCGAGACCTCATCTCTACAATAAAAAAAAAGCCAGGCGTGGTAGCGCGCACCTGTAGTTCCAGCTACTTGGAAGGCTGAGGCGGAAGGATCGCCAGCACTCAGCAGGCCAGGCTGCAGTGGCCGGGAGCAGCCACTGCACTCCAGTCTGGGCAACAGAGTGAGACTCAAACTCAAAAAAAAAAAGAGATGGCTAGATCAGGCACTTCCCTGCCTTCAGGCCAGTTAGGCTTTGATAAAATTCCAGAAGTTCAATCCCTGGTAAAAAAAAAAAAAAATGTTTCTTGTCAGTACAGGTCTTGTTAAGAACAAGATCCCTGATGAATTTTAAAATTTCTTTTTTCCCCCCTCTGCCTGCCAGAGGCTAGAGGGTTTTTCTTCAATATTCAAGTGAAGACCTGGAAGAGTTCCCAGAGTCCAAAAGTGCAAAAGTGTGAGGGGCCCCCTCTGGCTGGTTCCCTTGGAGTGTTTAAAGTCACAGAGTTGCCCACAGGGAGCCTCCAGCAATAGATTCAGATTTTCCCATCCTGGCCACCCAGGCACTGGCTCCCGAAGAGGTCTTTGCTAGTGGGTTTCTGCTTAGACAAGTATTACATCTGTATATGTGTATAATTTCAGGGACCCTAGTTTTCCCTGTGATCTGACTTAGAGCTGGATCTAAGAAGAATTCATTTTTCATTTTGTTGAGATTTTAACTTGTTACAATAAAGGGGCACTTCTACACTTCTCATTCATCTTTTTAAAAAGTGGAAACAAAGATAGTATTTATTGATGTCTGAAAATTACCTTTTGTAAATCAGATGAAGGAAAATGCAAAGTTGATAGAATTTCATAATACTTAACTGAGGTAGCACAAGGGTGAAACCATTACATGGGGTGTCTTTGAAAGTGAATTGGTTTGGACATAGTTCCTTCAAAATTTTACAAAGACACTTAACATATGTTTCTATATGCACATATGCAATTTTCATATATACATGTGTGTGTATGTGTATCTCACAACTAGCGACGTTGTGTTACACAGACATTGCAGCAAATTATGAATAAGGTTTACGC
>NW_007177257.1:0-3085 GCF_000164805.1 Carlito syrichta
CGTTTGAGCCACCTCCCCGGCTGGATATCACTTCTATCCAGTGATATGGTGCTGCTTATCTATGTCTTATTGATTTTCCACCTGCTGGATTTTTCCACTTATGATAGAAAGATGTTAAGTTCTCTGGCTACAATAGTGGTTCATCTGTTTCTCCCTGAAGTTCTTCTTGCAGTTTCTCCTTGCAGCATATGTTTGACACTTGCTAGGTGCATACCCATTAAGGATTTTTGTCTTGTGGGAGCACTGACCCCTTTATCATTGTGAAATATTCCTCTTTGTCCCTGATAACTTCACTTGCTCTGAAGTCTACTCTGTCTGAAATTAATATAGCTACTCACTCTTTCTTTCTTTTGATTAGTGTTAGTATGCTATATTGTCCTTCACCTCTTTCTTTTAATCTATGTGTATCTTAATACTTAATAAAATTTATTGAACACATAGTAGGTAACATTGTTTTTTTATCTTCACTTAGACAATGTTTGTCTTTGTTATACTTAGATCATCAATATTTAAAATGATTATTAATATAGTTAGATCAACATTTACAATATTTTTATTGTTTCCTATTTTCTACCCTTGTTCTTGGTCCGTCTGCTAATGTTCCATTATTCTTCTGCCTTCTCTGGTTTTAACTGGGCATTTTGTATGACTCTATTTTCTCTACTTTTCTTTTAACTTTGAAAAAATTGTTTCCCCTAGAGGTTGCAGTACACCTTTACAAGTCCACATTAAGACAACACTTTACTATTTTGTGCATAGTCAACAAACTTTATGATATCAAAATAATTCCAATTCCTCCTTCCTGTCCCTTGTATCCATAATATCACTCATGTTATTTCCACATAAGTATGCACAATCTAATTCATTATTACTATTATTACTTTGAGTAAATTATCTGTCAGATCAATTAAGAACAAAAATAAAAGTTTTTATTTTACCTTCACTTATTCCTTTTCTAATACTGTTCCCTCATTCTGATTTCTGTAGTTCTTTTTCTCTTCCCTTTACTATTTTGGAAGTTTCTATTGTCATATTCACAAGCTCAGATATTCTTTCTTCAGACATGTTCAGTTTGCTAATGAGTCCATCAAAGATATTCATCATTTCTGTTAGTTGTTTTTATCTGCAACAACTCTGTGATTCTTTCTTAGAATTTTCATCTCTGTTTACATTATTGACCTATACTTGCAAGTTATCTATTATTCCCATTAATGCCCTTAGCATATTGATCATAGATTTTTTTTTTAAATCAGGTATAATTCCAACATTCTTGTCATAGCTAATTCTGGTTTTATGTTGTTCCGTCTCTCCAAATTATGCTTAATGTCTTTCAGTATGCCTTGCCACATTCTGGTGAAAATATGACCTGATGTACTAGGTAAAAGACCTGCAGTAAATAGGCTTTTAACACAGTGGGACCGTTTGGAGAGAGAAAGAGTTCTACAGTCCTGTGATTAGTCTTTGTCTTTCAGGGATCCCAGGCCCCTGGGCTTCACCTGCTTCTCAGGTCCACCCCAAACTCTGCCCCTTAGAAGAAACAGGACGACAAGAGGTGGCTGGATTGCCTGAGCCCGCGGGTTCGAGACTACCTGGGCAACTTGGCGAGACCTCATCTTTACAATAAAAAAAAAAAACCAGGCGTGGTAGTGCGCACCTGTAGTTCCAGCTACTTGGAAGGCTGAGGTGGAAGGATCGCCAGCACTCCACAGGCCAGGCTGCAGTGGCCGGGAGCAGCCACTGCACTCCAGTCTGGGCAATAGAGTGAGACTCTAACTCAAAAAAAAAAGAGATGGCTAGATCAGGCACTTCCTTGCCTTCAGGCCAGTTAGGCTTTGATAAAATTCCAGAAGTTCAATCCCTGGTAAAAAAAAAAAAAATGTTTCTTGTCAGTACAGGTTTTGTTAAGAACAAGATCCCTGATGAATTTTAAAATTTCTTTTTTCCCCCCTCTGCCTGCCAGAGGCTAGAGGGTTTTTCTTCAATATTCACTGTGAAGACCTGGAAGAGTCCCAGAGCTCAAAAGTTCAAAAGTGTGAGGGGCCCCCTCTGGCTGGTTCCCTTAGAGTGTTTAAAGTCACAGAGTTGCCCACAGGGAGCCTCCAGCAATAGATTCAGATTTTCCCATCCTGGCCACCCAGGCACTGGCTCCCGAAGAGGTCTTTGCTAGTGGGTTTCTGCTTAGACAAGTATTAAATCTGTATATGTGTATAATTTCAGGGACCCTAGTATTCCCTGTGATCTGACTTACAGCTGGATCTAAGAAGAATTCATTTTTCATTTTGTTGAGATTTTAACTTGTTAGAATAAAGTGGCACTTCTACACTTCTTATTCATCTTTTTAAAAAGTGGAAACAAAGATAGTATTTATTGATGTCTGAAAATTACCTTTTGTAAATCAGATGAAGGAAAATGCAAAGTTGATAGAATTTCATAATACTTAACTGAGGTAGCACAAGGGTGAAACCATTACATGGGGTGTCTTTGAAAGTGAATTGGTTTGGACATAGTTCCTTCAAAATTTTAGAAAGACACTTAACATATGTTTCTATATGCACATATGCAATTTTCATATATACATGTGTGTGTATGTGTATCTCACAACTAGCGACTTTGTGTTACACAGACATTGCAGCAAATTATGAATAAGGTTTACACACAGGAACACTTAGCATTTCCAGGCACACATGAGTTTTCATAAACAAAAAAAATACCTAAAGTTTACCTAACTGATGTAGCTGGTACTAACTCAGACACATCCTGAATCCTTAACTAATTTCATTGTGTTAATTTAATTAAACTAGATTTCTCTATGTTTCAGAGAATAAGATTTCGACTGGAAATTGAATGAGTCTGCAGAGAATACCCTAATTGCTTCTTGAGCAGCAAGAGCTATTAATGTGATTCCTTTCTGTAAGGTGGAAGTTCTTCTGTCACTGTATGCAGATAAAGATACAAACTGTGCAATTTTGAATCAGTCTATGTACATAAGAAGGAGCTGTAGACAGGGTACTGGTATGAAACAGAACTTGGAGGAATATGCCAGATATTGTAATAAAAATCACAATGCGTAGCCAAAGTCTGTCCA
>NW_007177258.1:0-1732 GCF_000164805.1 Carlito syrichta
ATACTTAACTGAGGTAGCACAGAGTGAAACCATTACATAGGGTGTCTTGAAAGTGAATTGGTTTGGACATGGTTCTTTCAAAATTTTAGAAAGACACTTAACATATGTTTCTATATGCACATATGCAATTTTCTTATATACATGTGTGTATGTGTATCTCACAACTAGCGACTTTATGTCACACAGACATTGCAGCAAATTATGAATAAGGTTTATGCACAGGAACACTTAGCATTTCCAGGCACACATGAGTTTTCATAAACAAAAAAAATACCTAAAGTTTACCTAATTGATGTAGCTGGTACTAACTCAAACACATCCTGAATCCTTAACTAATTCCATTGTGCTAATTTAATTAAACTAGATTTCTCTATGTTTCAGAGAATAAGATTTTGACTGGAAATTGAATGAGTCTGCAGAGAATACCCTAATTGCTTCTTGAGAAGCAAGGGCTATTAATGTGATTCCTTTCTGTAAGGTGGAAGTTCTTCTGTCACTGTATGCAGATACAGATACAAACTGTGCAATTTTGAATCAGTTTATGTACATAAGAAGGAGCTGTAGACAGGGTACTGGTATGAAACAGAACTTGGAGGAAATATGCCAGATATTATAATAAAAATCACAATGCGTAGCCAAAGTCTGTCCAAGACAGACAGGACAGTACTATGTATAATTAAAAGTGGGACTTGGAATAGAGTTAGGGTTTAATTTTTGTATCTCCTCCTCAATTCCCTATGTGTGTGTGTGTGTGATTTTCTATTCAGAATTAAGCACAATGGGGAACCGTAAAAATTCAAAACTCCAATAGGTTAGAATGTTCTCAGGACTTTAGAGGAGAGACATGTGGCAAACTTGAGAATAATACGAATAACACCTCTGAAAAGGCAGTCTTCACTTCCAGATTCAGCAGCCCTGGACTGGGGTTGCTCTCTGATGGCAAATTTCTCTGCAGGAGCTGAGTAAAGTGAAGAATGCCTGAAGTGTTTGATTCACTTCTGCTTCTGTGACAGAGGTAAATTTCTCATTCTCACCCAATTATGTGTTAGATACTGGAGCATACAGAAGTACTAAAACAAGTTATCTATTATTTTCATTAGCATTTATTGATCACTTAACTACACAAGCCTGAACTAAGCTCTAGTATCAGGTATCATTCTTTCCACTATTCCTTTGTTAAGGCACACTTTTCACCATTTACAGAGAAAACAGCTTCAGGCAGGATCAGTTTCATGGCCATTCATATGTCTGTTAAGAAGCAGGGCTGGGATAAAATTTAAGTATTTTTTTATGCTTTGGAATCATGGGTTGTTACTCAACATCTAGTAAGCTTTGATGCGACATCTGATTAGAAAGAATGTAATTAGTGTACAGGATAGAGCATATATATTTTATTTTGTAAAAAAGTATAAAACTCAAATTTTCAATAATTCTCATGAATTTGCACTTAAAGAGGCTTGAAAGTAACTTCTCATGCTCCTTGATTTCTTGCCACAGAATCTTTTAAAAGCTTTCTTTTTAAAGAGGTGCTTTAAGTTTCAATTAGTTGCATGTTTTCCATAAACAAACTCTTATCTCAAGCTTTAGAGACTATTTTTTAAAAGCAGTATTAATAGAGCAAGCAGCATATGAGTGCTTGTGATACTGACAAAGCTAGGGATTAGAAATATTCATTAAAGATGCTTTAAACACTGCAATTCCAGTACTCCAAGTGAAAAAAAGTGACCTATTT
>NW_007177259.1:0-768 GCF_000164805.1 Carlito syrichta
GCTTTTAAGTTTCCCTTTCTTCAGATTATGACTTTAGTTCCCGTTCCTGTAGGCCAGTTTTAAGATCATTTGATTAGTATACCAAAACTTTCCCAACGGTGTTGTTTTTGCTTCTAATATGACAATAGGAAATTTTACACATAGCCATGTATTAATATACTAGGAAAAAAGATATAAGTTTTGGGTTAAAGTTGTAGTTTTATTAGAATAGAATGAGAATTATAGTGTTATGATTTTAAAAATCATACAGTAATGATAATTATAAGATTAATGATAAAGTATTAGCTTAATAGGATATAGCATAGTATTAAAGGTCAATCATTAGATTATATAAAAGTTAAAGTTTAGACATAGGAAATTCACTTTAGTCAGGGTTAGGTTTTATAGTTTAAGAATAAGTTTTAATTGTTATAGAATTACAGGACACTATGTTGAATCATAATAGGTTAATGGAGAAAATAAAAATTAAGTCATTTAAGTAAACTTATAGATTATAGTATAGTGTTAAGTTGATAATATCAATCGTTAAAAATATTAGGAGTCAGTAAACTTGGATTTAACTTAGAAAAGTTTTTGTATTAATCAGGGTTTAGAACAAAGAGTATAATATGAATGATTTATTGAACATTATAGAAAACACTTTGAACAATCTGTATTGAAATTGTGCACCTGTGATTTTAATATAAGTTTTGTGAAGTATGTCATACATCATGGAGTTCGAATTGTTTGCTTGAACTTGCAAGTCCCGTGATGGTCTTGTGATGCATG
>NW_007177260.1:0-739 GCF_000164805.1 Carlito syrichta
CGAAAGTGACTTTAATACTTTGAAGACACGACAGCTAAGACTCAAACTGGGATTAGATACCCCACTATGCGCAGCCATAAACACAAATAAATATAAACAAATTTATTCGCCAGAGTACTACAAGCAACAGCTTAAAACTCAAAGGACTTGGCGGTGCTTCACATCCCTCTAGAGGAGCCTGTTCTATAACCGATAAACCCCAATCAACCTTACCACCTCTTGCTAATTCAGTCTATATACCGCCATCTTCAGCAAACCCTAAAAAGGCTTTAAAGTAAGCACAAGTATAAGCATAAAAACGTTAGGTCAAGGTGTAACCTATGAGGTGGAAAGCAATGGGCTACATTCTCTACTTTAGAGAATTACGAATATTCTTATGAAAACAAGAATTAAAGGAGGATTTAGTAGTAAACCAAGAATAGAGAGCTTGATTGAAATAAAGGCCATGAAGCACGTACACACCACCCGTCACCCTCCTCAAATGCAACTCCACAACAACTACATAAAACAAATCACAGCGCATGAGATGAGATAAGTCGTAACAAGGTAAGCATACTGGAAAGTGTGCTTGGAATAGACAAAGTGTAGCTTAAATCACAAAGCACCCAGCTTACACCCAGAAGATTTCACAAATGACCACTTTGAACTTAATCCTAGCCCAATCTAAACTAACTAAAATATACTAAATCTTAGTAAACCAAAACATATTACCTTAACCTAAAAGTATAGGAGATAGAAA
>NW_007177261.1:0-916 GCF_000164805.1 Carlito syrichta
ACATGCAGGTACCCATGGGGTATTATAATAATAAAAACTTGTGACTTCTTGAGCAGTTGCCATGGACCAGGTATTGTTCTGAGTTGTGTGAGGCATTTCCTCACTTTCTCTTCACTATGACTGACCAAGGCAGAACTCTTTACTAAGCCCATCGTACAGGTGAGACAGCTGGAACATGGAGAGGGCTAGTACTTTACAGAGATGCCATGGTAAATGTGGGCTGGCACTGTGGAGCTAGACACAGAGACCACACTTTCAATCAATAGGCAACACTACCCCATTGGGTGCTAGGAGGAAGTGAAGGTGACTGTTAGGACCCCTGAGCTTCAGTCTGGAGTAAACTGTTGATGATGCCAGTGAAGCTAAGCAGAGCTGCAGCTTCATGGAGCTCCCCACTTATTTATTAAGAGGGAAGCAATCCCATCCTGTTGTAACCAGGGAGAAAGTGATGGCCAGGGCAGACTGTGCACTCCGGTGGCTCTCTTTATCATGTCCCACTGTCTCTGAGACCCTCACATTCAGAGCACACCTATACACCCTTTTCTTTTCTGGCCATGTTTTCTCCGTTGCCCATTCCTCCTCTTCCCAGAATGGTTCATATTTTCTCAGCTATGGAGGGGAATTGAGCTTAAAAGATGAGAATGATTTCCAGTTTCCCTGCACCACATGCAACGAGCTTGGAGTAGACATTCTATCCTAATAATAAGTAAAAAGCTGAACAAATGGAAAATGGGCAACTCTTCTTAGATCCTTCAGAGAGCTGAGATTGCAGGGAAAACCACTGCTCCAGAAATTGAAGAGACAGACTGGAGAATGGAGATATTACAACTTTCTGAAGCAGAAACCCAAGGATTGAAACCTCCATAGGAGCCAGCACTAAGGTAGGAAAACCTGAACTCTGATGAACTGTTGAAGG
>NW_007177262.1:0-700 GCF_000164805.1 Carlito syrichta
CCAAGTGGCCAGAGCGAAATGCCTGCCCAGCAAGCTTGGATAATTATTTTGGCTTCTTGTAGAGACGAGGTCCACTAAGGTGTCCCGGACAGGTCTTGAATTCACGGGCTCAGGCCATCCTTTCACATTGGCCTACCAGAGCACCAGGATGATGGTGTGAGACGCAGTATCTGGCCTCCACATCACTCTCAGGGTCTACCGTGAGGTCTGCCGCCTTCCATCGACTCAGGATTCTGGAGAAGGTGGAGGAATTTGCCTGCTGAGCTTGCCACAGGGGCAGTGCCTGGCACAAGAGTGTGTCTCTGCCAGGGTGCCCACCCCTCTTCTCCCCTTCTTTTCCAGGTTGGAACTGCTCGCTCCTCCCAGGGGCACCTAGGGGAAAGGCAGGACGTGACTCTCAAACCTTTGGTGCAGTGGGCCTGGTGGGGGGTGACTCATGCCTGTCTCCTCGGCACTGGGGAAGGCCGATATGGGAAGGTCACCAGAGCCCGGGAGCTCCAGTCCAGGTTAGACACCATAACAAGCCCCCACCTCGACCCTTATCAAAACCCAGGAAAATTTTTGTGAGGCCATGCTTTGGTGGGAGGATCGACTTTGGCAAAGAGTTCAAAAACAGGCAGGAGACTAGGATGTCGATCAAAAGGAAAGCTTGAAACGCATCAGTTTGGGAGGTCCAGGCCAAGAGGATGATCCAAGTTAG
>NW_007177263.1:0-669 GCF_000164805.1 Carlito syrichta
GCCTGGCACAAGAGTGTGTCTCTGCCAGGGTTGCCCACCCCTCTTCTCTCTTCTTTTCCAGGTTGGATCTGCTCGCTCCTCCCAGGGGCACGTAGGGGAAAGGCAGGACGTGACTCTCAAACCTTTGGTGCAGTGGGCCTGGTGGGGGGTGACTCATGCCTGTCTCCTCGGCACTGGGGAAGGCCGATATGGGAAGGTCACCAGAGCCCGGGAGCTCCAGTCCAGGTTAGACACCATAACAAGCCCCCACCTCGACCCTTATCAAAACCCAGGAAAATTTTTGTGAGGCCATGCTTTGGTGGGAGGATCGACTTTGGCAAAGAGTTCAAAAACAGGCAGGAGACTAGGATGTCGATCAAAAGGAAAGCTTGAAACGCATCAGTTTGGGAGGTCCAGGCCAAGAGGATGATCCAAGTTAGCAGGTGTGAGAACAGCCTGTGCAACCTAATGAGGAAAGAAAATAAAGACAGGAAGGAAGGAAGGAGGAAAAGAAAGAAAGAAAGAAAGAAAGAAAGAAAGAAAGAAAGAAAGAAAGAAAGAAAGAAAGAAAGAAAGAAAGAAAGAAATGCATTATTCTGCAAAACTTCTTCCCTCAGTCCTTTTCCTCCCAGCTCCCCACATGTGAGAGACCCCTAAGCTTGGCACCATACAGCCCCAGCACCCTAATGG
>NW_007177264.1:0-1054 GCF_000164805.1 Carlito syrichta
CATTTTCTTTTGCTTTGATGACATTGTCTTGGACTTCTCAATTAACCTGCTGTTCTTTGTTTTCCCTGGACTCTAACATGCCTACCCTGGATCATTAAAGGATAATTTTGGGGGGAAAGGAAGGTCCACAGTAAAGCCATGCCGATTAGTACTTGTTTCACGAAGACAGTGGCTCATTTAGGAATGACTGTCTTGAAAACAGAAAGAATAAATATCGGTTAGATTTGAGTGCCAAGCGTGTCATGCCTTAAAGCCTTCCTGGGCTTTCTTTCCTGTCAGGAAAAAATAGATATATGAATGTTTGACATTGAACAAGAAGACACAATTGGTTTCCCCGTGCCGTGGGCAGCAGCCTTGCGTGGCTCTGCTGGGATGCTGTGAGCTTTGCAACAAGGCGGTAGGATAGGGTAGGGAGACCACCCCAGTTTACTGACGGACAGCTGAGTGATGGGTAGCTGGGAAGGTTTGTGCTGGGCCAGGTCTGAGGCCTTTGTGAGAAGTCCTGGGATGATGCAAGCTCCCTGCACTTCAGCAACCAAGCATTTCAAAGTCAAAGGGGGCTGTCCGACATCGTCATCGCCGTGTCTGCGCGCGCCTCCTGTCGCCACTGTCGCTGTCGCTGCCGCGGCCGCCGAGACCCGCCCGAGTCTGGCTGAGCTCCGGGGCTCGGGAAGCAGCACGCGAGAGAGGCGAGTACGACTGCGTATTTCCTTTCTTGAGATACGTAATGAAAGGGCATCATTTAAAAAGTTAGTCTTGAAAGAGACGGGGCAAGATGGCGACGGCATAGGTGAACTTGTGAGATTCTCTGAACGTGAGTTCCCCAAAAAGGCTATCACTTCGCTACCCCCATCCCCCAGCCCACCACCAACCGCGCTGGGGGCAGGCCCGGGAACTTCAGTCCCACGCAAGGCCAGATATTGCGCCCCCGCCCCACTGCTGCCGTTCTACTCGTGTGTGGAAGTCTCCGGTCCCAGCCCCCTCCAGATCCCTCCCCGGCTGCATTGTCTCCAGCCCGGGGCACCCGGCATCAGCCGCCGGTCACACAGGGAGG
>NW_007177265.1:0-831 GCF_000164805.1 Carlito syrichta
CGGTAATTATTATGGTGAAAAATAAAGCCAGAGCTTGGGTTACAATGGGAACTCTAGAGAATGCTATTGTTTTATAGCTGAATGACATAAATAAAGGGAGGAGTGCATAAAGTCTTGATAGTGAGCAAGTGTGTGAACTATGAGAGAAAGACAGATCTTGACATGTTCAAGCCACAACAAGAATTCCAGGTGTCTGGAACAGAGTGATGGCAAAAAGTGATAGGAGATGGATTCAAAGAGGTAGAACAGTGGTCCAGTCATATGGAGCCTTGAAAGCCATGGTGAGTTGAAAATTTCTCTAAGTAGTGTGGGAATTCCTTGAGCAAGGGAGTGATATTATCTTAATTCATTTCTTACAAAACTTCTTAAGCAACGCCCTTGGGTCCCTTCCCACTGTGGGAGCATTTCTGTCCTCTCAATAAATCCTGCTTTCAAAAAAAATCACTATATTTAGTGTAAGAAGGGATGGAGTAGAAGCACTGTGACTGATTAGAAGCCTATTGTGAAGTGGAGGGGAAAGGTAATAGTGATTTAGATGGAAAGATTGTGGTCAAAGTGATGAGAATTGGCAAGCTTTCATATATATATATATATTCGAGACCCGCCTGGGCAACTTTGCACTCCAGTCTGGATGACAGAGTGAGACTCCAACTCAAAAAAACAAAAAGAATTAATCATATCACAACACGAGTAAATGGTGACTTTGACATAATCATTTCCATAGAATGGTGAGGACAAAATCTTGAAGGAATATAAGAAAGAGAATGGAAGAGTGGATAGCAAGCAGGGTTGTAAACTGATAACTTCACAAAGAGAGGATATGGGAGTAGA
>NW_007177266.1:0-854 GCF_000164805.1 Carlito syrichta
CTTTCTATATATATATATATATATTCGAGACCCGCCTGGGCAACTTTGCACTCCAGTCTGGATGACAGAGTGAGACTCCAACTCAAAAAAACAAAAAGAATTAATCATATCACAACACGAGTAAATGGTGACTTTGACATAATCATTTCCATAGAATGGTGAGGACAAAATCTTGAAGGAATATAAGAAAGAGAATGGAAGAGTGGATAGCAAGCAGGGTTGTAAACTGATAACTTCACAAAGAGAGGATATGGGAGTAAGTTGTGAATCGATTACTATGTTGCACTTCCAGGAAAGTGCCTTGTGGCTATTTAGATTTCTCCAGTCCCATGTCTAGCAGGTTTAGAAACTTGCAGACTTTTTTTTTTTTTTAATTTTAATTTTTACTATAAAGATGTGAGGTACATTTCAGGTTTAGGTATACAAACATTGATCATGCAGACACTCTTGTTGATGAGGTATGCCCCTCCCTCTCCTAGCAGTTTCCCTCAACTGCCAATCCCACCCCCACTCCCCTGACAGTTTCCCACTACTGCCAATTGTTTTCTTATAGCTTTATAATTGTTCAAGCTCCGCTTATGAGTGAAAACCTATGGAACACTGTCATTTGTTTCTGTGATAAATCACTGAGTATGATCAACTCCAAATCCATCCAAGTTGTTGCAAAGTTCATATATTTGTCCTTCTTTATGGTTACATAATATTCCATTATGTATATATACCCCATTTTTTAAAAAATCCAGTCCAGCTTCTATGGGCAACACGGTTGTTTCCATGTTTTTGCTATCGTGAATATAGCTGCAACAAACATACATATGCAGCTATCTTTTTAGTAGATGACTTGAGTTCTTCCA
>NW_007177267.1:0-763 GCF_000164805.1 Carlito syrichta
TTTAGGTATACAAACATTGATCATGCAGACACTCTTGTTGATGAGGTATGCCCCTCCCTCTCCTAGCAGTTTCCCTCAACTGCCAATCCCACCCCCACTCCCCTGACAGTTTCCCCCTACTGCCAATTGTTTTCTTATAGCTTTATAATTGTTCAAGCTCCGCTTATGAGTGAAAACCTATGGAACACTGTCATTTGTTTCTGTGATAAATCACTGAGTATGATCAACTCCAAATCCATCCAAGTTGTTGCAAAGTTCATATATTTGTCCTTCTTTATGGTTACATAATATTCCATTATGTATATATACCCCATTTTTAAAAAAAATCCAGTCCAGCTTCTATGGGCAACACGGTTGTTTCCATGTTTTTGCTATCGTGAATATAGCTGCAACAAACATACATATGCAGCTATCTTTTTAGTAGAATGACTTGAGTTCTTCCAATATATTCGCAATAGGGGAATTGCTGGGTCATATGGAAGATCAATTTCTAGTTCTTTCAGAAATCACCACACTGTCTTCTAAAGGGGCTGCACCAGTTTGCTTTCCCACCAGCAGTGTAGAAGCATTTATTTTCTTTTTTTCTTTTTTTTTTTTTTTTGAGTTGGAGTCTTATTCTGTCGCCCAGGCCAGAGTGCAGTGGCCGTTCCCAGCCACCGCAGCTTCGACCTGCTGGGCTCCGGCGATCCTTCCACCTCAGCCTTCCAAGTAGCTGGAACTACAGGCGCGCGCTACCACACCTGGCTACTTTTTAAAATTTTAG
>NW_007177268.1:0-810 GCF_000164805.1 Carlito syrichta
TCCTGTTTTTGCTATCGTGAATATAGCTGCAACAAACATACATATGCAGCTATCTTTTTAGTAGAATGACTTGAGTTCTTCCAATATATTCGCAATAGGGGAATTGCTGGGTCATATGGAAGATCAATTTCTAGTTCTTTCAGAAATCACCACACTGTCTTCTAAAGGGGCTGCACCAGTTTGCTTTCCCACCAGCAGTGTAGAAGCATTTCTTTTCTTTTTTTTTGAGTTGGAGTCTTATTCTGTCGCCCAGGCCAGAGTGCAGTGGCCATTCCCAGCCACCGCAGCTTCGACCTGCTGGGCTCCGGCGATCCTTCCACCTCAGCCTTCCAAGTAGCTGGAACTACAGGCGCGCGCTACCACACCTGGCTACTTTTTAAAATTTTATTGTAGAGAAGAGGTCTCGCTAAGTTGCCCAGGCGGGTCTCGAACCCACGGGCTCAGGCAATTCACTCACCTCAGCCTCCCAAAGGCGCGAGATTACAGGCTGAGCCACCGAGCCTGGCTTAGAAGCATTTCTTTTTCTCCACATCCTCACCAGTATCTGTTGTGGTTTGTTTTATTAATGATGGTCATTCTTATAGGGGTTAGGTGGTATCTCAGTGTGCTTTTTGATTTGCATTTCTCTGATGATGAATGAGGCTGAGCAGCTTTTCATGTGTCTGTTGGCTGCCTGCATATCTCCTTTTGAGCAGTGTCTATTAATATCTTTAGCCCACTTTTTAAAGGGATTGCTTGTTCTTTTCCTTTCAGCGCATTTGAGTTCCTTGTAGATTCTAGATGCTAGGCCTTTGTCAGATATACAGTTGG
>NW_007177269.1:0-869 GCF_000164805.1 Carlito syrichta
CTCCACCTCAGCCTTCCAAGTAGCTGGAACTACAGGTGCGCGCTACCACACCTGGCTACTTTTTAAAAATTTATTGTAGAGAAGAGGTCTCGCTAAGTTGCCCAGGCGGGTCTCGAACCCACGGGCTCAGGCAATTCACTCACCTCAGCCTCCCAAAGGCGCGAGATTACAGGCTGAGCCACCGAGCCTGGCTTAGAAGCATTTCTTTTTCTCCACATCCTCACCAGTATCTGTTGTGGTTTGTTTTATTAATGATGGTCATTCTTATAGGGGTTAGGTGGTATCTCAGTGTGCTTTTTGATTTGCATTTCTCTGATGATGAATGAGGCTGAGCAGCTTTTCATGTGTCTGTTGGCTGCCTGCATATCTCCTTTTGAGCAGTGTCTATTAATATCTTTAGCCCACTTTTTAAAGGGATTGCTTGTTCTTTTCCTTTCAGCGCATTTGAGTTCCTTGTAGATTCTAGATGCTAGGCCTTTGTCAGATATACAGTTGGCAAATATTTTTTCCCATTCTGTGAGCTATCTTTCTCTCTTGATAGTTTCTTTTGCTTTGCAGAAGTTCATTTAATTTGATGAGGTCCCCCTTGTCTATTTTATTTCTTAAGGTATTAGCTTTTAGTGTTCTGAATAGGGAATTGTTCTCAGTTCCAATTTTCATAAGGGTGTCTCCTGCACTTTCTAAGATTCTTATAGTTTGAGGTTATACATTCAGGTCTTTGATGCATTTAGCATTAATTTTTGTGCATGGTGATAGGTAGGGGTCCTGTTTCAATCTTCTATCTGTGGTCAGCCAGTTTTCCCAGCACCATTTACCGAATAGGTTCTCCTCTCCCAAGTGGTGTTGTTGGAGGCTTTGTCAAAGATGAG
>NW_007177270.1:0-772 GCF_000164805.1 Carlito syrichta
TTCACTCACTCAGCCTCCCAAAGGCGCGAGATTACAGGCTGAGCCACCGAGCCTGGCTTAGAAGCATTTCTTTTTCTCCACATCCTCACCAGTATCTGTTGTGGTTTGTTTTATTAATGATGGTCATTCTTATAGGGGTTAGGTGGTATCTCAGTGTGCTTTTTGATTTGCATTTCTCTGATGATGAATGAGGCTGAGCAGCTTTTCATGTGTCTGTTGGCTGCCTGCATATCTCCTTTTGAGCAGTGTCTATTAATATCTTTAGCCCACTTTTTAAAGGGATTGCTTGTTCTTTTCCTTTCAGCGCATTTGAGTTCCTTGTAGATTCTAGATGCTAGGCCTTTGTCAGATATACAGTTGGCAAATATTTTTTCCCATTCTGTGAGCTATCTTTCTCTCTTGATAGTTTCTTTTGCTTTGCAGAAGTTCATTTAATTTGATGAGGTCCCCCTTGTCTATTTTATTTCTTAAGGTATTAGCTTTTAGTGTTCTGAATAGGGAATTGTTCTCAGTTCCAATTTTCATAAGGGTGTCTCCTGCACTTTCTAAGATTCTTATAGTTTGAGGTTATACATTCAGGTCTTTGATGCATTTAGCATTAATTTTTGTGCATGGTGATAGGTAGGGGTCCTGTTTCAATCTTCTATCTGTGGTCAGCCAGTTTTCCCAGCACCATTTACCGAATAGGTTCTCCTCTCCCCAGTGGTGTTGTTGGAGGCTTTGTCAAAGATGAGCTGGTTGAGGTATTGAGGCTTTGCTTCCGAGAATCTCT
>NW_007177271.1:0-903 GCF_000164805.1 Carlito syrichta
GGTTTGTTTTATTAATGATGGTCATTCTTATAGGGGTTAGGTGGTATCTCAGTGTGCTTTTTGATTTGCATTTCTCTGATGATGAATGAGGCTGAGCAGTTTTTCATGTGTCTGTTGGCTGCCTGCATATCTCCTTTTGAGCAGTGTCTATTAATATCTTTAGCCCACTTTTTAAAGGGATTGCTTGTTCTTTTCCTTTCAGCGCATTTGAGTTCCTTGTAGATTCTAGATGCTAGGCCTTTGTCAGATATACAGTTGGCAAATATTTTTTCCCATTCTGTGAGCTATCTTTCTCTCTTGATAGTTTCTTTTGCTTTGCAGAAGTTCATTTAATTTGATGAGGTCCCCCTTGTCTATTTTATTTCTTAAGGTATTAGCCTTTAGTGTTCTGAATAGGGAATTGTTCTCAGTTCCAATTTTCATAAGGGTGTCTCCTGCACTTTCTAAGATTCTTATAGTTTGAGGTTATACATTCAGGTCTTTGATGCATTTAGCATTAATTTTTGTGCATGGTGATAGGTAGGGGTCCTGTTTCAATCTTCTATCTGTGGTCAGCCAGTTTTCCCAGCACCATTTACCGAATAGGTTCTCCTCTCCCCAGTGGTGTTGTTGGAGGCTTTGTCAAAGATGAGCTGGTTGAGGTATTGAGGCTTTGCTTCCAGAATCTCTATCCTATGCCATTGGTCTGTATAGTTGTTCTTGTACCAGGCTGTTTTGATTACACTAACCTTATAGTAAATTTAAAGTCTGGAAGTGTGATACCTCCTGCTTTGTTTCTTTTGCTAAGGATTGTTTTAGCTATTTGTGGTTGTTTATGTTTCCATATGAATTTCCGTATTGTCATTTCCAGGTCTGAGAAGAATGATGTTGGTAGCTTAATGGGTATTGTGTTGAATCTGTAGA
>NW_007177272.1:0-792 GCF_000164805.1 Carlito syrichta
TTCTTGGATTTCTTTAAACAGTGTTTTGCAATTTTCATTGTAAAGGTCTTTTACTTCTCTGGTTAGGAAGATGCCAAGATATTTCATTTTTTTGGTGGCTACTGTGAATGGGATTGTGCTTTTTATTTGGTTCTCTGCCTGCTTGTTGTTGGTGTAGAGGAATACAATTGTCTTTTGCACATTTATTTTGTACCCTGAGACCTTCCTTTATAGGTGTAAGCAGATTTTTGACAGATTCTCTTGGATTTTCAAGGTATAGGATCAGCAAAGAGGGATAACTTGACTTCCTCTTTTCCTATTTGGATACCCCCGATTTCCTTCTCTTGTCTAATTGCCTGAGCTAGGACTTCCAACACAATATTGAACAAGAGGGTTGAGAGTGGGCAGCCTTGTCTTGTCCCAGTTTCAGAGGAAATGATTCCAGTTTCTGACCATTTAGCAATATGCTAGCTGTGGGTCTGTTGTAGATGGCACTTACTGTTTTGAGGTATGTTACTTCTATACCTAGATGTTTGAGTGTTTTTATCAAGGGATGCTGTATTTTATCAAAATATTTTTCAGGTTGATCTTTGAAAGGAATAATTCTAACTGTTTTTAGCCCGTCTCTGCCACACAAAAGATACGTCTTTATATCTCAATATTATAGCCAGAGTAAGACAAATTCCCAAGAAGCAGAGCAACGCTGGTACCTAAAAAAAAGTTGTAGCAAAAGGAAATATAATTGACTACTTAGTGTGTAGCAAGCAGTGTGCTACTTCATCATGTACCATTATTTTCTTATATTTTTCACAA
>NW_007177273.1:0-635 GCF_000164805.1 Carlito syrichta
TTCTATTTGGATACCCCCGATTTCCTTCTCTTGTCT
The DNA here is from genome assembly GCF_000164805.1 of Carlito syrichta. Lineage (NCBI taxonomy): Eukaryota > Metazoa > Chordata > Mammalia > Primates > Tarsiidae > Carlito > Carlito syrichta. Next base: position 37 of record NW_007177273.1, read on the forward strand.
AATTGCCTGAGCTAGGACTTCCAACACAATATTGAACAAGAGGGTTGAGAGTGGGCAGCCTTGTCTTGTCCCAGTTTCAGGGGAAATGATTCCAGTTTCTGACCATTTAGCAATATGCTAGCTGTGGGTCTGTTGTAGATGGCACTTACTTTTTTGAGGTATGTTACTTCTATACCTAGATGTTTGAGTGTTTTTATCAAGGGATGCTGTATTTTATCAAAATATTTTTCAGGTTGATCTTTGAAAGGAATAATTCTAACTGTTTTTAGCCCGTCTCTGCCACACAAAAGATACGTCTTTATATCTCAATATTATAGCCAGAGTAAGACAAATTCCCAAGAAGCAGAGCAACGCTGGTACCTAAAAAAAAGTTGTAGCAAAAGGAAATATAATTGACTACTTAGTGTGTAGCAAGCAGTGTGCTAGCTTCATCATGTACCATTATTTTCTTATATTTTTCACAAAACATTTTAGAAACAATAATATTTGCAGATAAGGTATCTGTGGTTCAGAGTCTAAGAAACGTGTTTAGGAGTTCTTTTTAAGTTAGTTTTAAAAGTTATGAGTTAGAGTTTGCCCAAAATTAAGCTGATACTATT
>NW_007177274.1:0-885 GCF_000164805.1 Carlito syrichta
GGTTGAGAGTGGGCAGCCTTGTCTGTCCCAGTTTCAGAGGAAATGATTCCAGTTTCTGACCATTAGCAATATGCTAGCTGTGGGTCTGTTGTAGATGGCACTTACTGTTTTGAGGTATGTTACTTCTATACCTAGATGTTTGAGTGTTTTTATCAAGGGATGCTGTATTTTATCAAAATATTTTTCAGGTTGATCTTTGAAAGGAATAATTCTAACTGTTTTTAGCCCGTCTCTGCCACACAAAAGATACGTCTTTATGTCTCAATATTATAGCCAGAGTAAGACAAATTCCCAAGAAGCAGAGCAACGCTAGTACCTAAAAAAAAGTTGTAGCAAAAGGAAATATAATTGACTACTTAGTGTGTAGCAAGCAGTGTGCTAGCTTCATCATGTACCATTATTTTCTTATATTTTTCACAAAACATTTTAGAAACAATAATATTTGCAGATAAGGTATCTGTGGTTCAGAGTTTAAGAAACGTGTTTAGGAGTTTTTTTTAAGTTAGTTTTAAAAGTTATGAGTTAGAGTTTGCCCAAAATTAAGCTGATACTATTAGTAATATGATAATTTTTACTTCAGATTAGTACCTTAAAAAGTGATGGAAACCTTTATTGACTTCAGAGTAGTCAATACTTAATCTTTCTTGTATTAGTTGTCCTGACAGTAACCAAATTGGGGCCATATCAAGTATTCTCATTCCACCTAAGAACATGGGCTCTTATTCCAAACTACTAGGGTTCAAATCCCAGTTTCATCTCTTACTATGAGATCTTGAGCAAGACAATGTCTTAATGACTCCATCTCATTACCTCAGCTGTAGAATGGGGAGAATATTTATTCTTTCTTATCTCACTGAACCATTAGAAGGCTGAAGTGAGTTAAAA
>NW_007177275.1:0-799 GCF_000164805.1 Carlito syrichta
GAAGTGAGTTAAAATATGTAAACTGCACTATTCAATATAAAGGTTATGATCATAACATAATGTCATTATCCTCGTTACTTTTCAGTGGTTGCTATTGCTCTTTAAAGGATGCATGAAGGGGAAAGTACTAAATAATTTTAAAAAATACTTCAAAAATTTTGATAACTAGAAATGAGGTATTTTAAGGTGAACTTAGTCAATGCACTTTTTAGTAATATAATATAAATGATATACTATTTTTGAGTTATTGTAGTAGGATTTTAGATATGCCATTGAAAGATCATCCTTTAATGCTGTCTCATTTGTTAAATGTTTCATCGTATAAACAAACTTAATTTTCATTGTTCTCATGAGTTTTTTAAACAGTATGATTTGGCTGGGCTCAGTGGCTCAGCCTGTAATCCCAGCACTTTGAGAGGCTCAGGCGAGTGGATTGCCTGAGCCCGTGGTTTCGAGACCCACCTAGGCAACTTGGCAACTCCTCATCTCTACAATAAATAAAAAATTAGTTGGGCATGGTAGCACGTATCGTTAGGAAGGCTGAGGTGGAAGGATCGCTGAAGCCCAGCAGGTCAAGGCAGCGGTGGCTGGGAGGATGTCATTACATTCCAGTCTGGGTGACAGAGTGAGACTCCAAGTCAAAAAAATAAAAAATAAAAAAATAGAATAGTATGATTTAATTTTGTTTGCAAGTCTAGTGTCTGTCTAACATGTTATCTTTGATCTTTTCTCATATTTTAATCTTTTGCATTAGAAATAACTCCCTCCCTGTTTTATTTTATGCCCTCTGGTTCAATGT
>NW_007177276.1:0-807 GCF_000164805.1 Carlito syrichta
AATATGTAAACTGCACTATCAATATAAAGGTTATGATCATAACATAATGTCATTATCCTCATTACTTTTCAGTGGTTGCTATTGCTCTTAAAGGATGCATGAAGGGGAAAGTACTAAATAATTTAAAATAATACTTCAAAATTTTGATAACTAGAAATGAGGTATTTTAAGGTGAACTTAGTCAATGCACTTTTTAGTAATATAATACAAATGGTATGCTATTTTTGAGTTATTGTAGTAGGATTTTAGATATGCCATTGAAAGATCATCCTTTAATGCTGTCTCATTTGTCAAATGTTTCATGGTATAAACAAACTTAATTTTCATTGTTCTCATGAGTTTTTTAAACAGTATGATTTGGCTGGGCTCAGTGGTTCAGCCTGTAATCCCAGCACTTTGAGAGGCTCAGGCAAGTGGATTGCCTGAGCCCGTGGTTTCGAGACCCACCTAGGCAACTTGGCAACTCCTCATCTCTACAATAAATAAAAAATTAGTTGGGCATGGTAGCACGTATCGTTAGGAAGGCTGAGGTGGAAGGATCGCTGAAGCCCAGCAGGTCAAGGCAGCGGTGGCTGGGAGGATGTCATTACATTCCAGTCTGGGTGACAGAGTGAGACTCCAAGTCAAAAAAATAAAAAATAAAAAAATAGAATAGTATGATTTAATTTTGTTTGCAAGTCTAGTGTCTGTCTAACATGTTATCTTTGATCTCTTCTCATATTTTAATCTTTTGCATTAGAAATAACTCCCTCCCTGTTTTATTTTATGCCCTCTGGTTCAATGTTAACTACATGCAAAGGGACTGTT
>NW_007177277.1:0-558 GCF_000164805.1 Carlito syrichta
TTAGCTGAATTAACTAACTAGCTAGTAGCTAGACTGCTGACTTATATAGTTAGCTAACTAGATCGATACCTCACTTGCCAGTTGATACAAACAGTTAGCTAACTAGCTAGCTACCTAGCTAGCAAGCTTGCTTAAATAGTTAGCTGCCTAGCTAGCAGGCTGACTTAACCAGCTAGCTAACTAGTTAGTGTACTCCTTATAAAACGTGCTATCTAGCTGACTTAGTCATCCAACTTAACTAGTTAGCTAACGAGCTTCCTAGGTGGCTCAAGCAGCTGACTTAACTCGTTAGCTAATTAGATAGCTAGGCTACTCAACCAGCTGACTCAAACCGTTTTCTAACAAGCTAGCTAGGTGACTCAACCAGCTGAATTAACCAGTTAGTTAGCTAGCTAACTACCTGAATCAACCTGCTGACTTAACCCATTAGCTAACTAGCTAGCTAGAAGTCTTAACCAGCTGACTCAATTAGAAAGTTGACTTGGGGAGACCGGGACAGATGGTGATGGCATATGTGAACTGGTGAGATTCTCTGAAACGTGAGTTCTCAAAAAGGCT
>NW_007177278.1:0-1228 GCF_000164805.1 Carlito syrichta
TTGAAATCCATGAAGTCACCACTCAGTACAAGTAATAGAAGACTACTTTAAAGTATTCACCTCGTTCCCCCGGGAGTTCCCCCACTCCCGTCCACCGCAGCCTCGACCTGCTGGGCTCCGGCGATCCTTCCGCCTCAGCCTTCCGAGGAGCCGGAATTACAGGCTCGAGCTACCATGCCTGGCTACATTTTAGGCTTATATTTATTATGTTTTTCTTAAATTTTTGTTCTCCATAGATACCATATGTAGGTAGTGTATTATCAAGGTTCATAAAGGAAACATGGAATTATATATACTCATCAGGAACCTGCATCTACATTATGTTTTTAAGCTGTATAAATACGAATGCTGCAGGCAATTTTTCCTTAATATGTACACAATTCATCTAGCCATTCATTTTTCTGATAAATAGCAAAATATGAAAAACAAAATAAATGAGTGTTTTGATTTATTTTTGTTACATGGTATACTTAGGGTTTTGTAAACCTCTTCTAAGTAGTTTGCTCTGTGAAAGTGTAGGTAAATATTTCACTGATTATATTGAGAAACTATTTTTTATTTTTACTATATTTATTTATTTATTTTTAAGTTGGAGTCTCACTGTCATCCAGACTAGAGGTCACTGGCTGCCTCCAGCCACTGCTGTCTCGACCTGCGGGGCTCCGGCGATCCTTCCACCTCAGCCTTCCAAGTAGCTGGAAGTACAGGCGCATGCTACCATGCCCGACTAATTTTTTGATTTAATGTAGAGATGAAGTCTCGCTAAGTTGCTCAGGAGGTTCTCGAACCCACGGGCTTAGGCAATCCACTCACGTCGGCCTCCCAAAGCGCTGGGATCACATGCTGAGCTACCGAGCCCAGCAAGAAATATTTTTTAAGGATCATGTATGAATTTAGACTGTATCTCAAAAGTATTGATCTCTTAGACAAGATCATATGTCTATACTACACTATTCTTTATCTTGAGGGCATGTGACTCTACATACATATGCATGTAGCATACGTACACATGTGTATTTATATTTGGAGGTGTTTTCTAAATAGGAAGAGGCAATGAACAACCATGTTGTTCTTTCAGACTTGATCCCCAAAACTTTTCCTTTCTTCCATTTATGGTGGAATCTAGGAAAGAAAATACCGTCATTAATAGAAGCTGTGATAATGACACATGAATACAAGAACTTTGTACTTGCAAATTAATCTATGGGATTTTTGGCTGTGTCTATGA
>NW_007177279.1:0-917 GCF_000164805.1 Carlito syrichta
TAAGTTGGAGTCTCACTGTCATCCAGACTAGAGGTCACTGGCTGCCTCCAGCCACTGCTGTCTCGACCTGCGGGGCTCCGGCGATCCTTCCACCTCAGCCTTCCAAGTAGCTGGAAGTACAGGCGCATGCTACCATGCCCGACTAATTTTTTGATTTACTGTAGAGATGAAGTCTCGCTAAGTTGCTCAGGAGGTTCTCGAACCCACGGGCTTAGGCAATCCACTCACGTCGGCCTCCCAAAGCGCTGGGATCACATGCTGAGCTACCGAGCCCAGCAAGAAATATTTTTTAAGGATCATGTATGAATTTAGACTGTATCTCAAAAGTATTGATCTCTTAGACAAGATCATATGTCTATACTACACTATTCTTTATCTTGAGGGCATGTGACTCTACATACATATGCATGTAGCATACGTACACATGTGTATTTATATTTGGAGGTGTTTTCTAAATAGGAAGAGGCAATGAACAACCATGTTGTTCTTTCAGACTTGATCCCCAAAACTTTTCCTTTCTTCCATTTATGGTGGAATCTAGGAAAGAAAATACCGTCATTAATAGAAGCTGTGATAATGACACATGAATACAAGAACTTTGTACTTGCAAATTAATCTATGGGATTTTTGGCTGTGTCTATTACCAAAATCGCTACTCTTTAATCATAAAACACAAACAAGGAAATATGATCCTTGTCTGTCCCGCAGGTTTAGCTCATGTGAGAAAAAAAGTCTAATCAATAGTCTGCAAATGAGTACAAAAATATATTTAGAACGAATAAGACCTAGTATTCGATTGAAAAAAGGCTGGCTATAAAAAACAACATTCTCTATTTTAAAATATCGAAAAGAGTGGAATGAGAATACTCTTTGCATAAAGAAATAATAAATGGCTTGAGTGATACACATTCCAATTG
>NW_007177280.1:0-876 GCF_000164805.1 Carlito syrichta
CGCTGGGATCACAGGCTGAGCTACCGAGCCCAGCAAGAAATATTTTTTAAGGATCATGTATGAATTTAGACTGTATCTCAAAAGTATTGATCTCTTAGACAAGATCATATGTATATACTACACTATTCTTTATCTTGAGGGCATGTGACTCTACATACATATGCATGTAGCATACGTACACATGTGTATTCATATTTGGAGGTGTTTTCTAAATAGGAAGAGGCAATGAACAACCATGTTGTTCTTTCAGACTTGATCCCCAAAACTTTTCCTTTCTTCCATTTATGGTGGAATCTAGGAAAGAAAATACCGTCATTAATAGAAGCTGTGATAATGACACAGGAATACAAGAACTTTGTACTTGCAAATTAATCTATGGGCTTTTTGACTGTGTCTATTACCAAAATCGCTATGCTTTAATCATAAAACACAAACAAGGAAATATGATCCTTGTCTGTCCCGCAGGTCTAGCTCATGTGAGAAAAAAAGTCTAATCAATAGTCTGCAAATGTGTACAAAAATATAGTTAGAATGAATAAGGCCTAGTATTCGATTGAGAAAAGGCTGGCTATAAAAAACAACATTCCCTATTTTAAAATATCGAAAAGAGTGGAATGAGAATACTCTTTGCATAAAGAAATAATAAATGCTTGAGGTGATACACATCCCAATTGAACTGATTTGATGATTAATCCTTGTATGCTTGTATCCACATCACATGTGCCCCATAAATTTATAAATCTATCATATAATTCATGTACCCATAAATATAAAAAATTAAAAATTGAGATCTATATCAAATTCAATGTAGTCTATCAATTAAACAGTATTTAGTCATTATTTAATAGTTTGGGGGTATTTTTTAATTCTGCATTC
>NW_007177281.1:0-704 GCF_000164805.1 Carlito syrichta
CATGAATAGTTAGCTCCCTTGCTAGCTACCTGACTTAACCAGGTAGCTAACTAGTTAGCTTACTCATTATCTAACCTGCTAGCTAGCTGACTTAATCATCTGACTTAACTCTTTAGCTAACAAGCTAGCTAGCTGACTCAACCATCTGACTTAACTTGTTAGCTAACTAGCTAGCTAGCTGACTCATCCATCTGACTTAACTCATTAGCTAACTAGGTAGTTAGCCAACTCAACCAGCTGACTCAACCCATTTGCTAACTAACTAGCTAGCTGACTCAACCAGCTGACTTAACCCATTAGTTAACTAGTTAACTACCTGACAACCTTCTGACTTAACTTTTTAGCTAACTAGCTACTAGTTGACTAAATTAGAAAGCTGACTTAACTATCTGACTTAGTTAGCTGACTTAACTACTTAGCTAGCTGAATTAACTGGCTGACTTATCTAGTTACCTAGCTGACTTAACTACCTGAATTAAATAGTTAGCTAATTATTTAACTCACTCTATAATTAGCTGTCTTAACTAATTAGCTAACTAATTAGGAAGCAGACTTAAGTACCTGACTTAAATAGTTAGCTAAGTATTGAGCTAGCAGACTTAGTTAGCTGACTTATCTCACTAGCTGGTTAGATAGCTTTAATTAGGTATATGACTTAACTAGTTGGCTAACGAGACAGCTAGCTGACTTAACTAGTTGGTTAA
>NW_007177282.1:0-862 GCF_000164805.1 Carlito syrichta
GCCAGCTGACTTATCTAACTGACTACCTATCTAGCCAGCTGGTGAGCCAGCTGACTTAACCAGCTGACGTAAGCTAGCAAACTGGCTAGCCAGTTCACTTAGCTTGCTACCTACCTACCTAGTCAGCAGGCTAGCCAGCTGACTTAACTAGCTGACTTGAACTGCTAACCTACTGGCTAGCAAGCTGACTTATCTACCTAGCTACCTAACTAGCCAGTTTGCTAGATAGCTGACAAAACTAGCTAACTTAACCAGCTAACCAGTTTGCTAGCCAGCTGACTTAACTCACTGACATCACTAGCTAGCCAGCTCTCTTAACTAGCTGAATTAATCAGCTAGCCACCTGCTTAGCCAACAGACATAACTAACTCACTACCTAGCTAGCCAGCTGGCTAACCAGCTCGTGTAACTAGCTGACAACTAGCTAGCCACCTGGCTTGCCAGTTGACTTAAATAGATAGCTAACTAACTAGCCTCCTATCTAGCCAGTTGACTTAAATAGTAAACTAAATAGCTACTTACCTAGCTAACAAGCTGACTTAAATACTTAGCTACCTAACAAGCTAGTTGACTTGACCAGCTAAGTAGTTAGCTTACTTGCTATCTAACGTGCTAACTAGCTGACTTAATCATCTGACTTAACTGGATAGCTAATGAGCTAGCTAGCTGGCTTAACCAGCTGACTGAACAAGTTAGCTAACTAGCTAGGTAGCTGACTCATCCAGTTGACTTAACTGATTAGTTATATAGGCAGCTAGCCTAGTCAACCAGCTGACTTAACCCGTTAGCTAAGTAGCTAGCTAGCTGACTCAACCAGCTGATTTAACCCTTTAGTTAACTAGCTAACTGCCTGATATATCCT
>NW_007177283.1:0-735 GCF_000164805.1 Carlito syrichta
CTGACTTAACTGGATAGCTAATGAGCTAGCTAGCTGGCTTAACCAGTTGACTGAACAAGTTAGCTAACTAGCTAGGTAGCTGACTCATCCAGTTGACTTAACTAGTTAGTTAAATAGGTAGCTAGCCTAGTCAACCAGCTGACTTAACCCGTTAGCTAAGTAGCTAGCTAGCTGACTCAACCAGCTGATTTAACCCTTTAGTTAACTAGCTAACTGCCTGATATAACCTGCTGATTTAACCCATTAGCTAACTAGCTAGCTAGCTGTCATAACCAGCTGACTAAATTAGAAAGCAGACTTAACTACCTGACTTAGCTAACTGATTTAACTACTTAGCTATCTGATTTAACTGGCTGACTTAACTAGTTAGCTAGCTGACTTTAACTGAATTAATTAGGTATTTAACTATTTAGCTAGCTGAATAACTAGCTGTCTTAACTAACTAGCTAACTAGCTAGGTGGCAGAATTAAGTAGTTGACTTAAATAGTAAGCTAACTAGCTAGCTACCTAGCTAACAAGCTGATTTAGTTAGATGCCTAGCTTGCTAGCTGTCTTAAACAGCTAGCTAAGTAGTTAGCTTACTCATTATCTAACGTGCTAGCTAGCTGACTTAATCGTAGGACTTATCTCATTACCTAATGAGCTAGCTTCCTGGCATAACCAGCTGACTCAGCTCGTTAGCTAACTAGCTAGCTAGTTGACTTATCCAGCTGATTTAATTTGTTAGATAACTA
>NW_007177284.1:0-882 GCF_000164805.1 Carlito syrichta
CTAGCTGACAGCTAGTTGACTTAACTATTTACCTTGCTGACTTAACGGGCTGACTTAACTAGTTAGCTTCCTGACTTAACTGCCTAAATTAAATAGTTAGCTAACTACATTGCTAAAAGAATAACTAGTTAACTTAACTAATTAGCTAAGTAGTTAGGTAGTAGACTTAAATAGCTTACTTAAACAGTTAGTTAACTAGTGAGCTAGGTGACTTAACTAACTAGCTAGTTAGATAGCTGACTTAACTAGCTTACTTAACTTGTTGGCTAAGGCGATTGCTAGCTGACTTAGCGAGTGGGTTAAGGGGTTAGCTAACTGTTTCAACTAGTTGGCAAATGAGTTAACTAGTTGACTTAACTAGTTGGTAAAGGAGATAGCTACGTGACATCTCGAATCAGCCAACGAGTTAGCTGGTTTAAAAATGTTGGCTGACTACATGGCTAACTTCTTAGCTGGCTTAACAAGTTGGCCGGCTAGTTGGCCAACTAGTTAGCTTGGTCAAGATGTTGACTAACCACTTTGCCCACTAGTTAGATAATTTAACTAGTTGGCTGACTGGTTTGCTGACCAAATTAGTCTCCAACTACTTGGCCGAATAGTCTTCTGGACTAACTACTCGGTCAACTAGTTAGCTGAGATAACTTGTCATCTGACTAGTTGGCCAACTAATTGGCCGATTGGTTACCTGAGTTATCTAGTTGGTCGGCTAATCGGCTGACCGGTTAGCTGACTTAACTAGCCAGCAGGCCTGTGTGCCGTCAGGTGAGCTGACACAATTCAGCCAGCGAATGAGCAGACTGGTCAGTTGAGTTAAGTAGTAGACCAGCAAGTGAGCCAACTGGTCAGCTGACTTAACTAGTCAGCTGGTGAGTAAGCCGACTG
>NW_007177285.1:0-904 GCF_000164805.1 Carlito syrichta
TCCCTGAGGCAGAAGAGAAACAGAGACCACATTGGAACAAACTTTCCACGACATCATTCAAGAAAATTTCCCTCATCTAATCAGTGATACAAAAATTCAAACACAAGAGATTCAGAGAACCCCTGCAAGACAACAAGTGAGAAGACCAACTCCTAGACACATAATAATTCGCCTAAATAAAGTAGGCACAAAAGAAAAAATCCTAAAGGCAGCAAGAGAAAAAGGCCAGATCACCCACCTTGGAAGACCAATCAGAATAGCAGCAGATTTATCTGCAGAAACCCTGCAGGCTAGGAGAGCTTGGAGCCCTATCTTCAAAGTCCTAAAGGATAAACAATTTCAACCAAGAATAACCTACCCAGCCAAGCTAAGCTTCATCAGTGAGGGAGAATTAAAATCTTTCCCAGATATCCAATCCCTAAGAACTTATGCAGCCACAAAACCATCTCTACATGAAACACTCAAGAAAGTACTAAACACAGAAGAAAAGGAAAAAAGAACAACGTTCTTCACAAGAGTACAGGGAAAAGAATAAAATATACACGAACCAACCCCAAAAGCATAAGAAAGACAAAAAAAAAAAAAAAAAAGAAAGAAAAAGAAAAAAGAAAAAACCAAGTGGAAGAACAATAACTCAATAAGAACTCCATGATAGGGATGAACTCTCACATTTCAATAATTAGTCTGAATGTGAATGGACTAAACGCACCACTGAAAAGACATAGAATGACAACATGGATAAAATATCACCAGGCAACAATATACTGCCTTCAAGAGACCCATCTCACTAGAAAGGACGTACACAGACTCAAAGTAAGAGGATGGGAAACAAATTTTCATGCGAATGGAACACAAAAGAAAGGAGGAGTCGCGATCCTAATTTCAGACAAAATACCATTTAAGC
>NW_007177286.1:0-778 GCF_000164805.1 Carlito syrichta
TCAGGCCAACGCGAGAGTGACTGCATTTCCTAGCCTAGAGAAACGCCAAGGGGTAAAACGTTTCAGGGCTCAAAGAGAAGGCAAGCACTGCTTTTCTACAAGTGAGTGTGTAGCACTCATTTCACTCAGTCTGACACCATTGACATGCTCATTCCTACATGGGAAGTATCGACATAACATGCTCGGCTATGCTCATTCAAGCCGTACCTTGAGAATCGTGTATTACACCGTACAGCACACAAGAATCAAACTACTGGAAAATACATCACAATGCAGTAAACATTTGACACAGCATTCCCCAAGCTGATGCACACTCACAGCCAGCAAGCCAAGCCTGTCAGCTCTTCCTCGTAAATGCCAACGGAAGAGCAATGGCTTTGGATAGGAGACGAACAGGTCAAATCAAAAACACTTTAGAATTCAGTAGGTGAACAAATCATGCTTTCCCAAAGATGACAGCGAACCGGTCATGTCGCTCAGTGTGGCACCATGGAGTTGTGCACTTTGTATACAGGAAACGTTGCATACAGCTCTGCTAGGCCTTTGCATTCAATGTAGGATAATACACGCTGAAAAACAGGGAGAATCAGGCGTCACACCAAAGGCCAAGCCACTGTAATACTTGTTGCCCCCCCATTCAGTGACGTGCCGTTTGGAGGAATGTCTCCCATGAAAGACTGTTGTTTTCCGGAAAGCAAACAATGGCTCTCGGGCCTCTTGGCAAATGAACCCGCAGAGTCATTGTATTCCGTGTGAGACGCCCGTGTCAAAAGAGAAA
>NW_007177287.1:0-783 GCF_000164805.1 Carlito syrichta
GTCAGTGCAGCAGCTGAATTGCCTCTGGTCACCAAATGCTCCCCGCCTAGTATAGTGCATATACAGGAGAGCTCTGAGAATCAGGGAGGAGAGCACGCACAAAGCCAGTGTATACAGACTGCCAATGAAGTGCAGTGCAGCGCAGGCTTCAATAGCGTGTCCCCAGGAAGACCCAGCTTCACCCCCAGTGTAACAGAGGCTCTCCGTGCTTACTCAGCAATGAAAACGGCACAGCCTTGGTAGTCCTTATTAGGTTTAAACGCCATAGGGAAAAACAACTTAGAATTCTCCCCATCCACACATAATGCTCTCCTGCTCGTGACTGTGGAGCACTTGTGTCACTCATTGCGGCACTATGTCTTGCAGATTTCTCTCCGTGAAACACGGAGGTTTCACGCTCGTACGCAAAGGCCCTCTATGGAAAGGAACACAAATCAAGGGGAAAGAGTGAGAATGAGGTATTACAGCAGGCGGCAATGAAGAATAATAGTCACAGCAAAGAGGTGACACTGCAGCACACATTGGGCACAGACTTAAGCCAGGAAGGTGCCCGTGCACCCCAGGCCTAAGAAAGGCCACTCCCACCAGCAATCCACAGTCTCATTGCTTTCCCTGACAGGAGAAGGTGTCAAGAAAGAGCAATTCAGAATTCCCCCGGGTCACACATAATGCCTTCCCACAAGTAACTGTGAATGTCTCAGATCCCTCAATGTGGCACAGGGGAGATGAGCATTCCCGCATGGGAGAGGTTGACAAGCCGCACGCCAAAGCAGTCACCCTGTA
>NW_007177288.1:0-713 GCF_000164805.1 Carlito syrichta
TCTTTTTTTATAGCAGGATTTATCAGGAGAACAGAAAAGCTCCCACAGTGGGAGGGGCTTCGAGGGGGTTGCCCTCTTTCTTTTTTCTTTCAAATGTTCCATCCCCCAGGATTGCTGGATTTTTGTGCCTTGGGTTGAGTAGGCCAGTGCCTGCAGCTCCAGAGCCAGCCACGGGGTGTTACCCTCATGTCGTGGGGTGCTCCAAGCCCCCTGCCCACCTTGGACAAAGGAGACTTGGGTTCAAATCCCTGCTCCTTCTCCATTTGCCCTTTCATGAAAAGGGCGTGGATTAGAAACTGTCTCCCAGAGGTTGCTGAAAGTGCTCGGGGGGGACATAATTTCGGTGGGAGGTGGTGAGCTTGGTGCCTGGACCAGGAATGAGTGCTTTATGGGTAACCGGGGTGCAAGGTGGGTGGCAGCTTCCTCTGGCACAGAGAACTGTGGCAGGGGGCGGGAGGGCAGGACTCATCCACACAGGTGCCACTCTGATTTCCAGTGTTTGTTGGAAGCCTGCATGAAATTTCACCTTTGGGGAAACTGAGGCCCCAAAACCTCCTGGCCCCCCGCCCCGTACACAGTGGCAGAAGTCCAGTCCTTTATCCCTGAACTCCAGCCAGGCTGACCTTATCTCCTTTCCCTGGAATCCCCAATTTCTTTATTGTTGGAAGCCAGCCTTGGAGGACCACTTGATTGACAAGTCCAGGTGAGCTGAG
>NW_007177289.1:0-544 GCF_000164805.1 Carlito syrichta
GGCTTTTACTATTTTGAGGTATGTTCCCTGTATGCCTACATGTTCAAGGGTTTTTATCAAGAAGGGTTGCTGGATTTTATCAAAGCTTTTTCTGCATCTAATGATATGATCATGTGGTTTTTGTTTTGACATCTGTTGATGTATTTAATTACATTTATGGTTTTATGAATGTTGAACCGGCCTTGCATCCCAGGAATGAAGCCTACTTGGTCATGGGGGATGATTTTTGAAATGTATTGCTGAATCCGGTTTGCTAGGATCTTGTTGACAATTTTATCATCTATGTTCATCAGAGATATTGGCCTGTAGTTCTCTTTCTTTGTTGGATCTTTACCTGGCTTGGGTATCAGTGTGATGTTGACTTTGTAAAATGATTTGGGGAGAGTTTCATCTTTTTCTCTCGCCTGGAATACCTTCAGAACGATTGGTATGATCTCCTCCTTGAATGTCTTGTAGAATTCTGCTGGACAGCCATCTGGACCAGGGCTTTTTTTTGTAGGTAGTTTTCTTATTACATAGTCAATTTCCTTGATTGTTATTGATC
>NW_007177290.1:0-525 GCF_000164805.1 Carlito syrichta
CATATCTGATAATGTCTGGAAAATAGTCGCAGGGAAACCTGGTCATCCGGATCAGTTCCCTTATATAGACCAGTGGTTAAGTTTGTTCCGGAACCCACCCCCTTTGGTTAATGGCATATTCTCTTGAAACTCCGAGTCGAGTTCTGATCGTTTCCTCCTGTAAATCCCCTAATAACGCCAATCCATCTATGCTGCTCCTCCAGGAACCCAATACTGCTGTGTACAGCTACTCTTACCTCCTGCACGTCCTATCCTGTTCTATCATCCTCTAGTGAGGATGCTCTCGGGGATCCAGTCCTCTCTCACCCTCTGTCGTATACTCTTCAGACTTCCTCACCCACTGTTATCACCATGGTTCCTGATTATCCCCATTCATCTCCAACTTCGGGTACAGCTGAATCTGCCTCCAGTTCTAATCCTTTTGTGTTTTCTTCTCTTGTGGCCCCCTTGGCTTAGGCCCTGTGCTAATCTGGTTCCAATTCTTCCCCTCTGGCAATTTTTCTACTGTCAGCATCGGGGGATTGG
>NW_007177291.1:0-817 GCF_000164805.1 Carlito syrichta
ACTAGATTTTAGAAGGAGAGCAGTCTTTAACCCCTCTGAAAGAGAGAGGCAGAGCCACTCTGTGATACTCTGGGAATTGGGTAAGGCACAGAGAGAAGTCAGTGTACAATTCTTACCTTGTGTACATTCTGAAACATCCTTGATGGGAGGCAGTGAAATGTTACCTCATGAACTTACATGGCTCAAACACAGTCAAGGTTGCCCCAGAGTAGTATTGTTAATTTAAGAGCTATTTGAATTTTCTAAAGGCCACTTCTATGCCAGATTGATTGTAGGATGAAAGACATTTACAAGGTCTAAAAGGAATAATGAGATGTGCATTTCTGGCCCGTACCCAGCTTTTCAAGATTATTCCACTTTCCTGTGTCTCTAACAATTTTTTTATGTCTCTGAAAATTTATATACTCAAATTCTATCCCCTTTTCACAAAAGAAGAAAACATCTCTCAATACATACCACCCCCCTCTCCTCCTTCTCTCTCTCTTGCTTCATCTCTCCTCTGCCTCAATGGACCCTTCTTCTAATTAATTCTAAATTATCCTTTGAAGCTTATTACAAATGAGATTTCAAAGAAGGCTTACTTGCCTGCATCTCCATCACCTAAGTAAGGTCCTCTTTAATCTCTCATCTCAGTCTTTAATTTTTCTTTGCAGTATTTATCAGAGACTGTTTTCACAGTCTGTGATTACTTTATAAATTTCTATCTCCCACATTCAAATCTAGGTTTTGTGAGAATTAGGTCTGAGTTTGGTTTGTTCCCTGCTGCCCAGACTTAACCAAGTGCTTTCCCCACTACGTGTTCAAAACTCTTTGCTAA
>NW_007177292.1:0-812 GCF_000164805.1 Carlito syrichta
GGTTTCTTGTGCGTATGCTACCTCTTGCCTTGCTCATGTTGATCTTTTCAATAGCTTTGATTAGCACCTGTAGTGATTTCAGCTTATTTATTCCATCTAACTAAACCTTTACCCATCACCACACAATGAATGACTGATGTTAAAGCGTGTGGAGTAAAAGATTTTATTTTGTGAACTAATGACACAAAATCCCAGAACATTGTTTTTCAGTGTTCCTCAAAAACTCTGTATCTCATAAGACTTTAGCTGAGTTTTACTGAGTGCTTATAACCGGCCAAAAAGTGAATAAGAGATGTATGTGCATGTAATACAAGAAATCCAGAAGATAAGAGACAACATTGAGGCAACTAAAGGTTAAGAAGGCTAAATACCTTGCCCAAAGTTACTAGCAAATCAGAAGGGGGCTTTGAAAAAAAGTGTCGTAACATAGGAACTCATGCCTTTATCTACCTATTCTGTATTGTCCTTTCTTGAATGGAAGGAAAAAATTTTGTGTGTATTCTTTAAAATGTGGTAATACTGCTCAAGATAGCCCTGGCAGGAGACTACATCATTCACGTATTTAGAATACACTTTAGTATTTTAATGTTCTGTGAAGCCCTATGAATTTATTGCTGTTGTTTTGTTTTATGAACTATATAGAGTCCAACTCTTTACAGGAGCATTCATATGTCCTATTCACTTCAAGTCAAGTGGGTCATGAAATGATTTGATGAATAAAATGTGAGCAGAAGGATATATGTTATATCTGATAAAGATCCCAGAGCCTAAAAGGTGGTTGTCTGTGCTCACTTCTACTTTTGGCACAGCAA
>NW_007177293.1:0-874 GCF_000164805.1 Carlito syrichta
CCAGGTAAAGATCCAACCAAGAACTACAGGCCAATATCTTTGATGAACAAAGATGCTAAAATTCTCAACAACATCCTAGTGAACCAGATTCAACAACACATCTCAAAAATCATTCATCATGACTAAGTAGGCTTCATCCCTGGGATGCTAGGCTGGTTCAACATTCGTAAAACCGTAAATGTAATTAAATACACCAATAGATGTCAAAACAAAACCACATTATTAAATTGTTAGATGCAGACAGAGTTTTTTTATAAAATCTAGCACCCCTTCTTGATAAAAACCCTCAAAGAGCTAGGCATACAGGGAACATACCTAAAAATAGTAAAAGCCATCTATGAGAAACCACAGCCAGCATACTCCTAAATGGACAAAAACTAGAACCATTTCCCCTGAAAACTGGAATAAGACAAGGATGCCCACTCTTACCCCTCCTATTCAATATAGTATTGGAAGTCCTGGCTAGAGCAATCAGAGAAGAGAAGGCAATCAGGGGTATTTAAATAGGAAAAGAGAAAGTCAAGCTACCTCTGTGCAGATGACATGATCGTGTACCTTGAAAACCCAAGAGCATCTGTCAAAAACCTCCTTACACTGATAAAGGCCTTTGGGAAAGTCTCAGGATATAAAATAAATGTGCAAAAGACCATCGCATTTCTTTACACCAATAATAAACAAACAGAAACCCAAATAAAAACCACAATTCCATTCACAATAGCCACCAAAAAAATGAAATACCTTGACATCTTCCTAACCAGAAACTTGAAAGACCTTTACAATGAAAACCATAAAAGACTGCTCAAAGAAATCAAAGATGACACAAACAAGTGGAAAAATACCCCATGCTCATGGATTGGAAGAATCAACATTGTGA
>NW_007177294.1:0-781 GCF_000164805.1 Carlito syrichta
ACCATTTCCCCTGAAACTGGAATAAGACAAGGATGCCCACTCTTACTCCTCCTATTCAATATAGTATTGGAAGTCCTGGCTAGAGCAATCAGAGAAGAGAAGGCAATCAGGGGTATTTAAATAGGAAAAGAGAAAGTCAAGCTACCTCTCTGCAGATGACATGATCGTGTACCTTGAAAACCCAAGAGCATCTGTCAAAAACCTCCTTACACTGATAAAGGCCTTTGGGAAAGTCTCAGGATATAAAATAAATGTGCAAAAGACCATCGCATTTCTTTACACCAATAATAAACAAACAGAAACCCAAATAAAAACCACAATTCCATTCACAATAGCCACCAAAAAACTGAAATACCTTGACATCTTCCTAACCAGAAACTTGAAAGACCTTTACAATGAAAACCATAAAAGACTGCTCAAAGAAATCAAAGATGACACAAACAAGTGGAAAAATACCCCATGCTCATGGATTGGAAGAATCAACATTGTGAAGACGTCCATCTTACCTAAGGCAATCTACAAGTTCAATGCAATACCCATCAAATTACCGGCAACATTCTTCTCAGACCTAGAAAAAACAACACAGGAATTCATATGGAAACACAAATGACCAAGAATAGCCAGAACATTCCTCAGCAAAAAAAAAAACAAAACAAAAAACAAGCAAAGCAGGTGTTATCACATTACCAGACTTCAAACTTTATTATAAAGCTACAATAATCAAAACAGCTTGGTACTGGTACAGGAACAGGCATATAGATCATTGAAATAGAATTGAGAT
>NW_007177295.1:0-1668 GCF_000164805.1 Carlito syrichta
GTTATGCTGTATAAAGAATTTTAAAATAGTATTTTAACTATTTGATTCTGCAGAGTCTCAATTTCTAAGGCAAAAAAGAAATTGCATATCATAAAATAGAATGAACAAATGAATATGGACCTATTTTCTACAAAGTCTCAGATATAATGAGGTGGGGAACAGTAGCTATCCATATAAACAATCATTGTAACACATTGTTTGACTTCAACCTCTTGTATTAGAGATATGTTCGATATTGAGTATCACTTTGTTATTTTAAACAAGGGGATAGAGCATATTATATTTCATAATATATAGCCGGAGAGTTGAAAAGCTTAGATCACTTCATTGGGGGTTCTAAGCATCTTTAAGAAAGAAATCAATCTTGAGGAAGGATTTGGAGAAAGAATAGATTTAATTTGTTTTAAGTTTGTTTAAGGCTGTGGGTAGGGAGACAGCAGTGGCAAAAGAGGAACAATATTCAAAAATAGATTTAACTTTGATTGAAAAAAATACATCCAGGATTATTTATTTGAATATTAGACATTCATTTGAATATTCATTTGAATATTAGATATTTTATTTGATTTAAACGGCAGCTTTATTCTTAATTTGAGGTTCAAAGTTTAACATATGAACATTTGGAATTTAAAAGTACTTTTAATAAGCATTAAACATTCTAAGTTTGAGAAATTTGGCTTATTTTTACCACTTCTCTTCAAAAACATTCAACATTGGATTATTTAAATATATGACTAGATTTTTTCTGTAAAATACACAATTAATGTTAGTATTTTATGTCTGACCTCAATAACATTTTTTATGTGCTTTCTGTTTGTGGCCATCTTAGAAACTCTACAGAGGTCAATATTCTTGAAGAAAACTCAGTATTTTTCAGATGTGAAATTAGAAGAAAAACAGCTAAAATAGCTTATAAATTTATTTTATAGAGTATTTGTAAGAAATAGAATATTGTATATAGTGCTATAGGGCTATATGCCATCTAGAAGAAAAATAAGCTCTGTATGGTTATATGGT
The DNA here is from genome assembly GCF_000164805.1 of Carlito syrichta. NCBI lineage: Eukaryota > Metazoa > Chordata > Mammalia > Primates > Tarsiidae > Carlito > Carlito syrichta. The sequence continues at coordinate 1,018 of NW_007177295.1, forward strand.
CATACAGCTCCCGGCCACTGCAGCCTCGACCTGCTGGGCTCCGGCGATCCTTCCGCCTCAGCCTTCCAAGTAGCCGGAATTACAGGCATGCGCTACCATGCCCAGCTGATTTTTTGATTTATTGTAGAGATGAGGTCTCGCTGCCCAGGCGGGTCTCGAACCCGCGGGCTCAGGCAATCCACTCACCTCAGCCTCCCAAAGGCGTGGGATTACAGGCTGAGCCACCAAGTCCGGTTTAGGTACTATTTTTTAATCTCAAATTTGCAGTTGAAAAAACAAAAGTTTAAAAAGCTAAGTATTTTGCTTGAAATCACACAACTTTTAAGTGGTAGATTCAGCATTCAAATTCTAATTGTTCATACAACTAAATGTATACCTCATTTTTTAGTAGATTGTAAACACTGAGATAAACAAGTTTTTCAACCAATTTTTCTGTTTAGCTAAGCAATAAGATGAATTCATTTTGTCTTTTGTGTATTTTACTATAGTGCTGCTTTTAGGAAATCACACTGGATTTTCTGCTGGTTAGATCTCAGTGTGTGTGTGTGTGTGTGTGTGTGTTTATCTCCTGCTGCCTTTCTGAGCATCTTTTTCTTTTGCAATGCTTGTCATCTTGCCTATATATCTTCTGTCATTGTCTTTGCCAAAAAA
>NW_007177296.1:0-910 GCF_000164805.1 Carlito syrichta
CAGGGAACATACCTCAAATAGTAAAAGTCATCTACAAGAAACCCACAGTCAGCATACTCCTAAACAGACAAAAATTGGAACCATTTCCACTGAAAACTGGAACAAGACAAGGATGCCCACTCTTACCCCTCCTGTTCAATATAGTATTGGAAGTCCTGGCTAGAGCAATCAGAGAAGAGAAGGAAATTATGGGTATCCAAATAGGAAAAGAGGAAGTCAAGTTATCTCTCTTTGCAGATGATATGATTGTGTACCTTGAAAACCCAAGAGAATCAGTCAAAAACCTCCTTACATTGATAAAGGACTTTGGCAAAATCTCAGGGTATAAAATAAATATGCAAAAGACAATCGCATTTCTTTACACCAATAATAAACAAACAGAAACCCAAATAAAAAGCACAATCCCATTCACAATAGCTACAAAAAAATAAGAAGGAAAGAAAGAAAGAAATAACTTGGCATCTTCCTAACCAGAGACGCGAAAGACCTTTACAATGAAAACTACAAAACACTGCTCAAAGAAATCAAAGATGACACAAACAAGTGGAAAAATATCCCATGCTCATGGATTGGAAGAATCAACATTGTGAAGATGTCCATCCTACCTAAGGCAATCTACAGATTTAATGCAATACCCATCAAATCACCAGCAACATTCTTCTCAGATATAGAAAAAACAATACAGTAATTCATATGGAAACACAAACGACCAAGAATAGCCAGAACAATCCTCAGAAAAAAACAAAACAAAACAAAACAAAGCAGAAGGTATCACATTACCAGACTTCAAACTTTACTATATAGCTACAATAATCAAAACATCTTGGTATTGGTACAGGAACAGGCATATAGACCAATGGAATAGAGTTGAGATTCCAGAAGCAAAACCTCAATTTCTCAACCAACTCAT
>NW_007177297.1:0-1487 GCF_000164805.1 Carlito syrichta
GTACCCTTGTTGACGGGGTATGCCTCTCCTTCCCCTAGCAGTTTCCCTCAACTGCCAACCCCCGCCCCCCGACAGTTTTCCATTACACATCTTAAAGTGTCATTGTATGGAGGTCAGGCATGGTGGCTCACGCCTGTAATCCCAGCAATTTGTGAGGCGGAGGCAAGAGGATTAACTCAGCCCAGGGGTTTGAGACTAGCCTGGGCAACTTGTTGAGACCTCATCTCTACAATATATCAAAACAATTAGCCAGGCATGGTGGTGTGCACCTGTAGTTCCAGCTACTTGGAAGGCTGAGGCGGAAAGATCGCCTGAGCCCAGCAGGTTGAGGATGTGGTAGCTGTGAGCGTGCCATTGCACTCCAGCCTGGGCAGCAGAGTGAGACTTCAACTCAAAATAAAATAAAATAAAATAAAATAAAATAAAATAAAATAAAATAAAAGTGTTGTAGAATGGGACCCACTGCTTTTTAATTTATTTGGTGTTTTTTTTTTTAATTTTAGAGTTGTAGGATACAAGTGAGGGTTTACCACATAAGTAGATTGCATGCAGGTGAGGTTTGAGCTTCTAGCTGACTCTCTTTCTTCTCCTGATTATGGACCAGGTACCCAGTGTGATGCCATGTACCCCACTCTCTCCTTCCCCCTCCCTTCCCTAGCAGTGACCAGCATCTACCCATCCCACTCATATGCACATGTGACTAGTGATCAGGGCCTGCTTAAGAGTGAGTGCTTTGTTTCTGTGATATTTTACTTAGTATGATGGTCTCCAACTGCATCCATGTTGCAGTGAAGATCATGATTTTGTTCTTCTTTATAGCTGCATGATATTTCGTTGTGTATATGTGTCACATTTTCTTTATCCAGTTCACTTTTGATGAGCATCTGGGTTGGGAGAACCACAGCTTTACTGAGTCTCTCTATAATGGGGCTTCATATAAGAGGGAATCATATCTTTTTTTGAGAGAAGGAAGGTTATATTCAACTATACGATGGGGTCCTTGATCCATGGTATGGTGATAAGTTACTATTTTCAGGAGAACAAGTTGCAAAGTGTGGAACATGAAAACTGCGTGGCATTTGGACAGGCATATATGTTCTTCCAATACTTTCTGTTCAATAGGCTTTCTCCCAGGAATCTCAAGGTTTATTCAACTTGCAGCAGTCATTGTGCTACAGTCTCACTTCATGATTTCTTATCTTTTACCTTATTCTACTCTGAGTCCTTGGTATGGATGGGAAAAGAGATGAATTATTCAACTCTTCTTCCATTAAGCAATAAGGCAATACTGAAAAAAAAAATGCAACAGGCAATTTCATAACTGACATTTGGAAGAACATTGGGGTCATCATATGACAGAAAATTGTTAATTTCTTTGAAGGTCAGGAAGCCAATATTTTTCCAGTGAATTTACTGAGGGAACCAATCAACTATTTTCTAGATTTGTAGATAGCAGTCCCTAGGGAAATGTTGCTTTTTTTTTCTTT
>NW_007177298.1:0-734 GCF_000164805.1 Carlito syrichta
CATGCGCCTGTGGCTCTAGCTGCTTGGAAGGCTGAGTTGTAAGAATCTTCAAAGGCCAGCAGGTCGAGGCTGCAGTGGTTGTAAGCGTGTCACTGCACTCCACCCTGGGTAACAGAGTGAGATTCCGACTCAAAAAAACCAAAGCAAAACAATAACAACACACACACACACACACACACACACACACACACCCCACCCCTCCTCAAAAAAAAAACCCTAACCCAACAAACAAAAAACCCCAAACTGGGATCTGTTGATAAGGTTGTATAGAAATTGGAACCTGAACCCTTGTACATTGTTGTACATTGTTAGTGGGAGCATAAGCTGCTACAGATGCTTGGAAAAAGTTTGGTATTTCCTCAAAAAGCTAAACATAGAGTTACCATATGACCCTAAAAGTTCCATAAAACTCAAAAACCCTCATTTGGACACTAGTGTGTAATCAACAACAGTTCCATTTAGGTACATACCCAAATAATAAAAATAACTAGTAGGATTCAAACTTGTACACGAGTGTTCACAGCAACACTATTCACAAGAGTCAAGGGTGGAAACAACTCCTATGTCCATCAATGGATGAACGAATAGACAAAATATGATTTATCATTACACGATATATTATTCAGTTATAAAAAGGAACAAAGTACCAATACATGCTACACATGGATGAGTCTTGAAAACTTTATGCTACGAGAAGAATGCAGACATAAAAACGTCACATATTATATGATTCC
>NW_007177299.1:0-1426 GCF_000164805.1 Carlito syrichta
CCCCATCAAGGAAGGGTTTAAAAAGCATTCAACCTCAAGCAGCCATTGCCTTGCTTCTTTGTAAGCTGTTGCTCCCTTCCCAGTTTGGGGGAGGTAGATTCCCATTTCTCTCTAAACTACTTTGTAAATAAACCATATTTTCCAATCTAATTTCTGAGTAATTCTTTGCATCTTACCTGCACCGCTAACTCAACATACTGGCTAACAATCCTCCCAGATCCAACATTTTTAGAGACCTAACAATACAAATTGTGTTTTTTACAAAAATTTTTCCGAATTAACAATTTCATAGCTTAATTCTGATTTTTTAGTAAGTTATATGGATTAAACAGAAGGTTTAGCAATCGCCTGTTATATACCAAAGGCAGAAAGCCAGAAATAAAAAAGGATATTCTTTTCCACTACTTTGCAAAAATGTGCAAAAGAACTCGAGATATATAAGAAACTAAATTAAATTATGGCCACATATCTTTTCCTGTACAGGATATGCAGTAATGTGTGTTTGAAAGATAGAAATACCAGCTGGGCTCGGTGGCTCAGCCTGTAATCCCGCGCCTTTGGGAGGCTGAGGTGAGTGGATTGCCTGAGCCCGCGGGTTCGAGACCCGCCTGGGCAGCGAGACCTCATCTCTACAATAAATCAAAAAATCAGCTGGGCGTGGTAGCGTGCGCCTGTAATTCCGGCTACTTGGAAGGCTGAGGCGGAAGGATCGCCGGAGCCCAGCAGGCGAGGCTGCAGTGGCCGGGAGCGGCCACTTCACTCCAGTCTGGGTGACAGAGTGAGACTCCAACTCAAAAAAAAAAAAAAAAAAAAGAAAGATAGAAATACCAAAATTTTACCTCTCCATTTAGTTTATTTATTTGAAATCCTTTTGTGTTAAATGATCATATCTCCAAATATAAAATGAAAGGCATTTATCAAGTAAATTTCCTAAGACAGTCACCTTTGACCTGGGAACAAGAAGAGGAGGAATCAGTGAGGGTAAAGAAGAGAGGTTGATTTTGAAGCATTTGTTACACCTTAGAATACAGTCAGGTAATAGGGCTACATGCCACCTGAAAGTTGCTTCAGTAGACTGTGTACTGAAAAAGTCATAAACTTTAAAGAAAATAGCACATAAATGAGGGCAGGAAGGCATCCAAAACAAATATATTTACCTTACAATCAGGTCTAGTACATGCCTAGATTATAGATGAACAAAAAAGAAAATAGAATTGAAGACTTCTGTGTAAAGCAATAAACATTTTTGTTTACTTTTGTTTAATTGCTTTTGAATAGCAGAGTCTAAACTATCTGCTCACATACTGCCTTAAATTATTAGTCTCTGTGTTACATATCTTTAAAAAAAATAACCTCCTGAAACAAAAAGTTTTTTTCAATAAAACATTACTCATGTTTATACAATAGATGAACCACTGAACTAATT
>NW_007177300.1:0-1693 GCF_000164805.1 Carlito syrichta
CTCTACAATAAATCAAAAAATCTGCCAGGCATGGTAGCACGTGCCTATAATTCCGGTGGAAGGCTGAGGTGGAAGGATCGCTGGAGCCCAGTGGGTCGAGGCTGCAGTGGCCGCTCCAGTCTGGGCGACAGAGTGAGACTCCAACTCAAAAAAAGAAAAAAGAATGTGAAATCTGTTGGGAACTGCTATATATTACACCCTAGTATATATTTCACTAAAAATTTTTAAACAAAGTAACACTAGTCATTATGAGAAGGCTATTATCAAAAAAGCAAAAAACAAACAGAAAAACAGCAATCCCCTTGCCACCATCTCCTTCCATACCCTAGAAACACACATTTTCAAAATCTGTAGCTATTTCTTCTACTATGGTTATATCTTAATTACTCACATTATCCACTGACTGTGATAAATTTAATGAGGATTATTATGAGAACTTTAGCTCATTCATGCCTCCATGTTCCCTACCTCATCCACCCAATATTGTGATAATGCAATTTTTGGATAAATCCACATTCAGTTTACTCATTACTAGGCCTAACTGAAGAACTGCAATTTCGTGTGCCTTTAAGAGTCAGTCTTAAGCTATTCACAGTTGACCAATGTGGGAGGTGATGTTACCAAATATACGGAAGGCTTTTGGGGAGAAATACACCTACCTTAAGATCAATAGACAGAGAAAAGTTATGTTTAAATATGGAGAAGCCGGGCTCGGTGGCTCAGCCTGTAATCCCGCGCCTTTGGGAGGCTGAGGTGAGTGGATTGCCTGAGCCCGCGGGTTCGAGACCCGCCTGGGCAGTGAGACCTCATCTCTACAATAAATCAAAAAATCAGCCGGGCGTGGTAGCGCATGCCTGTAATTCCAGCTACTTGGAAGGCTGAGGCGGAAGGATCGCCGGAGCCCAGCAGGCGAGGTTGTGGTGGCCGGGAGTGGCCACTGCACTCCAGTCTGGGCGACAGAGTGAGACTCCAACACACACAAAAAAATAAAAATAAAAAAAAAAAAAATAAATATGGAGATAACAAAAATGATTCCTGGACCTGGGGTATGTTGCTCAATACTATGCACTTAACAGTTAATCTCTTACTTGCACTTAATCGCTAGGAACTGATTTTAAGATTCATATAGCTATGTTCTTAATTTTAATAAAGCTCTGCTGGACTCCACACTTTTCAAGCAGGATGAATTTTATTCCAAATATTTGTCTTTTTAAAACAAAAAGGAATGTGGTGATCCAGAACATTTTTCTCATAAATTCACAAATTATAACATAAGAAAGTATATACTTTATTTCCTGGGGTCATGAAAATATCTAACAGCAGAGAAACTGATTGAAAGATTCTAGTCACTAATTTTATTACATAGAAACCAATATGTTAGAACTATTTAAAAGGGGTAATGGATTAACATTTACATAAATATACAAGCAATCATCATAAACAAAGGTACCATAGCTCTCAGTAAGGCAAGAACAATATAAACAGTATCACAATCCACATATCTGGTGAGCACAAAAGAGCCATCTTTAAATTAACTCATGTCTATGTTCTGATAACTGATTTTCTTTTGAAATGAGATTTATAAAAATATGTCTACTGTCTTTGTCACATATTTTAAATTTTCCCACTGGGATTACTGCTATAGTTTAGTTAAAAAAAAAAGTCACTGTTAACAAATGTCCCCTTTTCCTTG
>NW_007177301.1:0-1754 GCF_000164805.1 Carlito syrichta
AACATGGAAACAGAGATACACCTAAGGAAAAGAGAATACTCAGAAACCCAAAGAGTTCATCTAAGTCGTGGAAATTATAATCAACTCTGTAAATCTATAGACTGGATTTCACACAGGGAACTAGTGAGACTCAGAAGAAGAGATTTCCAGGGCACTAGGCAAAGATGACTGTAGAGAAGACTGGAATAGGCTTAGGATGCTGGCAGAATAGAGATCGGGGTTCTCAGAGACAGAGCACCAGTCCTACAAATAGTCAGGGACCAACCTTTGGTAATGTTGTCCTTTTTGACATAATTTCACAAATATCCAAGTTATGAGCACTCATGACAGAGCTCTCCCTCTGCTCTGCATCAATTACTAAACTCTGTAGTTGATGCAAGCCAAGTGTCCAGTGACCCTCACTCTCAGTTCCTCAGTGTAGTCTGTCTAGAACATAGATCCCCAGTCAGGTCAAGGATGGGCCATGGAGAATAGTTATAGTGATGCTACTAGATTCTCTAGATCTCTGAGGGAATACCTGTTCCCAGGTAATTCCAAAACTCGTCCAGAAAAGAAACATATACAAATCCTACCAATACTGTTTTTAGATTTCTCATGTCTACTGAGTTAGCTGCTAAGATCTGCCCTGTGATGATAGCGGTACGTGCAGAAAAGTCGAAGAGAATCACCAAGGTTATGACTAAATCCAAAAGCATCACCAAGCAAATGAAGCCTAGGGAAAGAAGAGAACAACACAAAGCAAAGGCAAAAGATCCCATCAAAAATTCCAAACATAATCTTTACTGCACAGAACATGTTCCACTCTGTCAGCATAATGGTGGAAAAGTCCCCAGCCAAGAGACTAGAGCTTACTCAGAAGCAAAGTCAAGTGAGGACACTGGGGATAGGAAGGACTTCATGGATGATCATTGGGCATAAAGCAATATTTTAAACTTTAATACCACTGGACAAAATAAGTCAGACCCATGCTGCTAGCCCCAGGAAAATAAAACTGACACAGTTAACTACAAGTTTTTCTGATGACTGATTCCAAGGAAATGTTCATTTTTAGCCAAGTCTTCTTTGTGAACTCCAGTCTGGCTGTTAGTTTTGTATTTGCTGAGTTTATAATATGAGTCTTATAGTTTCTGTTAAGAGCTGTGAGTTCTTCTCAAGGAGAAGACTAGTTTCTGTTAAGAGCTGTGAGTTCTTCTCAAGGAGAAGACTAAAATAGGTAAGTCTCCTTCCTTTTCCAAAAGAACCAGAGGAAACTTCAGGAAAACACTAAGCTGTGGAAGTAGAAGAATAGAATTTGTTATTGAGAGACAGAGAACAAGAGAAATTCTCAAACTCATCTCACATTCACTTATGATTTCTTATCCATATCATTCAATGGTCATTCATTCACTTATTCAATAAATATTTATTGGACATTTATGACATGCCATGTTAGGCATCAGAGAAATGGTAACCAAGCTACTCTTGAGCTTTGCCACCTAGCATGAGAGAGAGATTATACACACATAAGTAAGTATGTAATGCAGCATCAAGGAATGACAACTGTTTTGAATACAACTACCACAGGATTTTGGGTTCTTGATCACCCAGCCTGGGTGATTTTAGATAAAGCAGACAGGGAATGGCTGTCTGGGAGGCAGTGGTTGAGCAGAGGTCCCTAACCAGTGAGAGAGAAAATCTTGACAAGATGTGAAGGAATAGCTGACGTTCCTCCAAGGAGACATGAGCATCAGTTAAGGGTCACAAGATGACCAAAA
>NW_007177302.1:0-858 GCF_000164805.1 Carlito syrichta
TCTCCAATTATTGACATTATTTTGAGTGGGGATACTGAGATGCAGTAGGATGTGTTTTGCAGCTATGATTGGAAAGGATGTCTAGCACTAGGGAGTCATACACATTTTAGCTGGTACATATTTTTGCACTATATTATCTGTATGAGCAACATCTACGGAAGAATTCAGTTCTCTCCACTGCTTCTCAAAATATCAAAACATCAAGAGTAAATCAAAGTTCTATCCTGAGTTGTCCATACTCCACTCTCCCTTTTATTAATCTCAGATTTATTTGCAACTCCACTGTCAAATTGCTTTCACCCACATATAAAATCATTTCCTACTTACTGTTTACTCTATCTTAGAAATATTCCAAGTATTAGCATTTAACCTTCTAGATATCCAGTGCTCTCATGGGGCTGTTGCTACGGCCTCCTAACTGGACTATCCACCTTCCCCTTTGTAATTCACCACATATCTTTGTAGGATTAAATTTTCTAATGCACAGTTCTCATCATCATCCTTTCCTGCTTAATATATTCAGGGCCTGCCCTCATAGCCTAAATCATCAAGTGCACGCTCATGGTCCAGGTGATTATCACTGTTCTCCTAAATTTTGCATCAATGTGGCTTCCTTCATAGCCGGACTTTCTTTTGTACTCATTCAAAATGAACAATGCCCTATGGCTACCTTCTCTCACCAGTTCCCTCTTCCTTGCTTTTCTACCACCTGGAGTTTTCTTCCTCCACATCTTCACGTCCTAGAGGGTACACCTCAAAGCATGACAAGGAGCCTTTTGCCCACCTCTCCTATACATCTCTTAAGCCACGCCGGGCTTGGTGGCTCAGCCTATAATCCCGCGCCTTTGGGAGGCTGAG
>NW_007177303.1:0-927 GCF_000164805.1 Carlito syrichta
ATATATTCAGGGCCTGCCCTCATAGCCTAAATCATCAAGTGCACGCTCATGGTCCAGGTGATTATCACTGTTCTCCTAAATTTTGCATCAATGTGGCTTCCTTCATAGCCGGACTTTCTTTTGTACTCATTCAAAATGAACAATGCCCTATGGCTACCTTCTCTCACCAGTTCCCTCTTCCTTGCTTTTCTACCACCTGGAGTTTTCTTCCTCCACATCTTCACGTCCTAGAGGGTACACCTCAAAGCATGACAAGGAGCCTTTTGCCCACCTCTCCTATACATCTCTTAAGCCACGCCGGGCTTGGTGGCTCAGCCTATAATCCCGCGCCTTTGGGAGGCTGAGGTGAGTGGATTGCCTGAGCCTGCGGGTTCGAGACCCGCCTGGGCAGCGAGACCTCATCTCTACCATAAATCAAAAAATCAGCCGGGCGTGGTAGCGCATGCCTGTCATTTTGGCTACTTGGGAGGCTGAGGCGGAAGGATCGCCGGAGCCCAGCAGGTCGAGGCTGCGGTGGCTGGGAGCAGCCACTGCACTCCAGTCTGGGCGACAGAGTGAGAATCCAACTCAAAAAAAAAAAAAAATCTCTTAGCCACAAACAAACAATCAAAAACAATGTCTTTCTTTTCTAAACTCCCAGGTCACTATTTAATGGGACCCCGTTTATGAAATAACCATTTCTACCATCCACCTCAATTATTTGCACATTAACTATCAATTTCTTGCAAGGGAAGTCCATGTCTCAGCCTCTGACTTTAAAAAATTCGACCTGTATTTTTTAAAAGATGTATGCCATAGTGTAGCACGTGGTTAATTACAAGCGTTTTCCAGAACATTGATTGTTATTATTCTCACAGGAGTCTACATCTAGCCAAACCAATAGCTTTGCCATTATGTATTTATTTATTTTCTTTAACTTTGGGGAAA
>NW_007177304.1:0-408 GCF_000164805.1 Carlito syrichta
CCAATAGTGACTGATATCTTTACAAAAAGGAGATATTTAGACACACACACACACACACACACACACACACACACACACACCATGTGAACATGAAGGCTTGTGATGTGTCCACAAGCCAAGAACACCAAAGATTACCAGAAAATTTCCAGAAGCCAGGTGAAAGGCCTGAAACAGACTCTCTCACAGCCCTCAAAAGGAACCAACGCTTGATCTCAGACTTCCAGCCTCCAGAACTGAGACAATAAAATTCTCTGGCTTAAGTCACCCAGTCTGTTACGTTGTTATGGCAGCCTTTGTTATGGAAACTAAGACAAAATCCATCTATAAAGATAGAAAATCACCAGGTCTCAAAGACTCAGTGTATAAGGAAGCAAACATTTGAATCGTGTCAAAGTGGCAGTCCACTGC
>NW_007177305.1:0-806 GCF_000164805.1 Carlito syrichta
CCTGCGTTTGGCTTTCCTCCTGGGTCCCGCCTTCGCCGCCAGCCAAGAATTACGCGGTGCTTTATTCTGCTCCATGTTCTGCTTGCCTCGAGACCAGTGTTTCCTGCACCGTGCTTCTTTCCTTCATTTGGGGAGAGTTTTTTCTCCCAAAACACACACACACACACACACACAAACACACACACACACACACACACACACACACTCACAAAATATATCTTGTTTACTTGAAAGGTTAATTCTTTTCTCATATTTGATCAGTGGCTGGATGAGGTGTACAATTTGTAGCTTAACATTTCTTTCCGTTAGCATTTTTTTTTGACTTTAGGTAGCTATAATTTATTCCTATACACATTACTTAAAGACTAAATGATATGATTTCTGCTTTTGAATAAAACAAAAATATTTTCATTTCGTTTCATGATATTTATTATGGTTGCATTTTTTCTGCTATGAACTTGTGTTTTCTTTTTTTTTTCTTTTTCTTTTAATAATCAATATTTTTTATTATGGTTTTGTGGGGTGCAGTTAAGGGTTAGGTGTACAATTACGTTTCATTCAGGCACCCTCTTGATAAGAGGTGTTTCCCCATCCCCAGACAGATATTTGCTACTGTTAATCCTATCCCCCCCGTAGTTTCCCAGTACCGTCAGTCATTTTCTTATAGTATTACATTGGATGTTCAAGGTCCATTATATGAGTGAGATATGTGATACTCGGATCTTTGTTTCTGTGAGAGGTCACTCAGTATTATAGACTCTAGTTTCATCCAGGTTGCTGTGAAATTCATGATCTTGTTCTTTTTT
>NW_007177306.1:0-1347 GCF_000164805.1 Carlito syrichta
AGATGTGAACATTTAAAAACTGAGCCATCTGATTCAGTGGCACAGAAGAACCAGTCTCTGAAGCCTGCGTTATGGTAAGTAAGAAAAGCGATTGCTGAATTTCCAGTTTTAACTTCGACATGCAAAGAGCTTTGAAGTCATCACTCCTGTACTTACAATAAGGGCAAAAAAATTAGAGACTTTTCTCAGCTCACTGGTAAATGGAGGGTATAGGTCAAACCATCACCTCAAAATCAGAATCTCAGCTTAGATCCACTCACTCTGGAGACCCACTAAAGCTATAGACTAGTAGAAATATTTAAATGATAATTATGATGGATTCCTAAGGGCTGAGCATGGTTGAGGTAAAGAGTGAGAAACTCCTGGCGGCTGCAGATTAGGGAGACTCACACTCTTGAGGTTTTTGCCAGATCCTCGCAGTGAAGAGCCAAGAAAATTCCCCTCAGAGACTCTGGCAGAGTAAGGGGAAGAGTAGCCATGGTGAAATACACCCAGAGTATTTTCCATGACAATAGCCTGCTCTCCAGGGGAGAAGACTTTCCCAGTACCTTGGTTTACCTGGGGGAATGGCATATCTCTATTCCAGCCCCCTCTAACCTTTCTGTCTCCCCTGAGGTAGGGAGAAGGAACAGGGTGAACTTAAGATACATACATATTGAAGATCACAGCTCCAAGACACAGGGACACTAAAAATCTGAGATTTAGATATAAAATCATACAATTTTCCCCTCTCTCACACATATTGCCACCATACCAATAGTATTCCAGTATGACAACTGTGAATTATAGCTGAAAGACTTGCAAGGTGCAGACTATTCAAGAAGGAGTTCTTAGGGAAAACCAAAGACAATAAAGGAGACAGAAACAATGACAGTGGAGGAATTTGAAGCCTCTGGAAACTACAGCTGTGGTAAATAAACACAGAGTAATACCTAGTCAGTTTAACATAAACGTCACACTAGAGACCTATTTACCTGCTTCTCTCATCCAATACAACATATCTCATAGTAAGACAAAATTACAAAGTATACTAAGAGGCAAGAAAAAAACACCACTATATGAGGAGACAAAGCAAGTATCAGAAGCAGACTAAGAGATGATATCAATTTGGAATTATCAGATAGAAAATTTGAAATATGTATGATTAATATGTTAAAGACTCCTACAGGAAATGCAGGCAACATAGAAAAACAAATGGACAATGTAAACAGAGAGGTGGAAACTCTAAAAAAGAATCAAAAGGAAATGCTAGAAATAAACAACACTGTAACAAATTTTAATGATACATAATAGGCTGGCTCACCAGTAGACTGGACAGAGCCAAAAAGAGAGTAGCTTTTGGATTGG
>NW_007177307.1:0-31174 GCF_000164805.1 Carlito syrichta
GTGGTGGGAAACTATGGGGGGGTAGGGAGGGGAAGAGAGGTGGGATTAATGGTAGTCAATATCTGTCTGGGGACAGGGAGACACCCCTTATCCACAAGAGTGCCTGAACTATGCATATTTGTATACCTAACCCTTCTGTACTCCACAATTTTAAAATAAAAAACATGATTAAAAATAAATAAATAAAAACCAAGCTATTGCTTTGTTAAAAAAAAAAAAAATTGTGGTATGGTAATCCCTAGATTTTAGTTAGGGCCTCCCACACATTTCTCCCCTGCCTATAGACTTCCAGTAAATGACAATGCCTTATTTAAAATTCTGTCTGTGGTCTTCTTTCCTATTTGTGTGAACAGCATTATTTATACCTAAAAATACTAAATAGACAAAGGAAGGTTGAATACCTGATGACTTGTAGAAGGAAGCAAAGAAAATGGGGTTTGAGAATAAATAGGATCTGGGTCCTTAAGAGCTGGATGGTGTGAGTGGACCCTAACATAAGTATATAGCAAAGGACAGAAACACAGACTCTCTACTGCTACAGAGAGAACTGTCTACATTGGTTAAAGACAGAATACTAGGAAAGATGCCAGATATTCAAGAGAATGAAACAGAGAATCAGTAATGCTTTCTAATAACCTACTGGAGAATAAAAATGTGTATAACACCACTGCAATCATAATTACATTACCTTGGCCCTTTGGAAGAGTATCAGATAAAAGCCAGTATAGAATCCAGGGTTGCTAAGTTCATATACTGAAATTCTAATCCCCAATGTGATGGGACATGGAAGCTGGACCTTAGAAGTTAATTAGGTCATGAGGGTGAAGTCCTCCTGAATGAGATTAGTGACCTTGTAAGAAAAGATGTGAAAAAGATTATCTCTCTCACTCGCATATGAAGATACAATTCATCTGCAAACTAGGACAAGAACCCTCACTAGCATCAATTTGATTGGCACCTTCATCTTGGATTCCCCAGGACTGTGAGAAACAAGTTTAGGTTGTTTAAGCCACCAGGCAACGGTATTTTTGTCACAGCAGCCTGAGCTGACAAGGGTCTACAGACTCATGCCCCACCCATATGGCAATGTTGAACCTTAACTGAGCTTGGAGCTCCTGGAAAACAGATAGTTAAGAAATACACACACACCCCCCACACACACACACCCACACACACACACACCCACACACACACACACACATACACACACCCATCCCTTCTTGTTCTGGGAAAGGGCTTACTGCAAAGACTAACCCTCCTCATAGATTTGCAGACAGTCATCTCATTTACCCATGACAAGACCAGACAGAGACCTTCCAACTCCCATTCATTGTCACATGAACAATTAGCTGTACTATTTGTCCCCACTAACCAATCTGGGAAAAATGCCCACTAACTTAACTTGATCAAATGTGAGTCGGTCTTCTCTGCTTTCCTGAGGTCCCTCACCTTTGGCCCACCTTTATGTTTGCATGAGCATTGAGAGGTTATGCAAGCATTCAAACACAGACACCACTACCACTGACAGACTCTCCCTATAATCAACTGACTATAGGGAAATACATGTCCTGTTTAAGTTGCTCTCTTATAGCATCTGCTCACTCCACTCCCAACACCCAGTTCCTTCTATCCTTGTTCACGTTTCCTGATAACAAAGCTCTCTTGCTTTATTATAAGACATTCACGGGTCATGTGGTTGAAAGTCTCCCTATTACACGTCCTTTCCTAAGTTCAGATTTTGTTTTTTTGTTGTTGTTTTTCTTTGATGCAGACTTTAGAAATATCTATAAACTGGCATGCACTTGCTTCTGCAAATCCCCTGCCCGTGCTCGTGCACTGGCTCCCTCCTCACTGGCCAATCCAATCTCCATCACTCTCCAAAGGCACCCCAGCCCCAGTCCAATTTCTCAGAACCTTCACCAGAACCAGATGAAGAACTGAACAGTGTCTAGAAACAGTGCAACATCTGCACCGGAAGAAATCAGAAAAAAAAATTGCATGTTAAATCAAGTTTCCACCAACTAACTCTGAATGACTCTTTGCTTCTGGCAAAGTTGACTTGATTCATGGTTGAGGAAACACTGCTCACAAAGATCTCTCTTGCATGCTTTTGTCCCACACACATGCAAGTTGCACAGAGCTACTACAGGTTTCATCATGAACCTGGGGTCAGGCCACCATGGAATTGATAGCTACAATCAGCTAAAATCTGAAATCTGATCATGCATGTGATTTTCTAAAAATAAGGGATTTGTGTTATTACCTAAATTACTGTAAACCTTTAAGTGACTCCCAGGAGACTGTTGGCTCAGAAATTAACAAAAGGAGACTGAAGACAAGAAAGGAAGGCAGAAAAGAAGCACTGGGTGCTTCTGCACTGGGTGGGGGTGGGGAGAGACAATTTGCTATAACAAAAGCCGGTAAGTGGAAATTTTAAACATATTTCAAATAATACTTCATAATTATATCCATGAAAGGTAAGCTCGTTCTGCCAAACGTATGTGACCATAGCTATCCACAAGAGATCTGATTTCAAACAAGTTTTCTGGCTATAATTGGGCCATAGACTTGATTCTTCATTTTGAATATAAAAGGACTACTTTATTGTTAATTTTTCAAAGGGTCTTTCTAAATAAATATTGAATAAAAGTCAGTCTGAAGGGGGCCCTGTAAGTCTCTGCCTAGCCAGGTCTCCCACAGGCCTTCCTCATCCTTACCTCTGAGGTTTTTGCATGGCAAGGGGCCCCACAAGAAACAGTCCCCTTGTATAAGTCTTTCAGAACCTTCTAAAACATGTGTTAGGGAAGCCATTGTCAACCACTCCTGCTCCCACCTAAAAATCACTTCTCAAATCATCTATTTAATTAGCACCAGGACCACACAAATTAGCACATAACTCTTTAAATTGCTTTATGTATGTCTTTTCTCGCCAGACACCTGATAAACTACATGTTGGTTTTTTTTTCTGTGTTCTTTTCAGTCCATAGCCCTGTACTTTGTACATAGTAGAGCTCGACAGAAATTGGCTGATTAATTGACTAATTATGGCAGGGCTCAGAGATCAGGATAAATCCACATGGAAGAAAAAATTCCATGACATACACTTTACAATTTGTCTTACACTTTCACAAACAGGAAGATTTTATTTGACTCTTCCTTATCTTTGAAAGACAGAGCAGCAATTATAGTCCTTGATTATAACCACTGCAATTAAACACTGGGTGTGGTAGCACGCCTATAGTTCTGGCTACTTGGAAGGATGAGGCAGAATGATCGCTGGAGCTCAGCAGATCGATGCTGGGGTGGCCGTGAGCGTTCCACTGTACTCTAGCCTGGGCGACGGAGTGAGACTCCGACTCAAAAAAAAAAAAGAAATATAATTTGGTTAGCCGGGCTCAGTGGCTCAGCCTGTAATCCCACACTTTGGGAGGCTGAGGTGAGTGGATTGCCTGAGCCCGTGGGTTCGAGACCCACCTGGGCAACTTTGCGAGACTTCATCGCTACAATAAATTAAAAAATTAGCCAAGCATGGTACTGCACACCTGTAGTTCCAGCTACTTGGAAGGCTGAGCGGAAGGATCACCAGAGCCCAGTAGGTCAAGGCTGCGGTGGCCAGGAGCAACCACTGCACTCCAGTCTGGGGGACAGAGGGAGACTCCAACTCAAAAAAAAAAAAAAAAAAAGGCAACTTTGGAAAGTCTAAAGCAAAGTTGTAAAACTAATGTGTAGCCAAGCCAAGGACAGAATCCCACTTCTGACTTTGCATGCTGAGTACTATGCACAGCCCGAAGCCAAACCACACAGCCTTTGTTGGTAAATGCACCCATCTTTGAGAATTCACCATGAATTTGGCAGCAGCACTTGAGAAAACAGAACATTTTGACAAAGTAAATGGTAATGTTATACGCACAATGTCCAACTCTCAGACCTCGATTTTGTTTTTACCACTGTACTACTGGGTGAATGATATCCCTTAAATTCATATCCACTGAGGACATGCAATGTTATTTGGAAATGGGGTCTTGCAGAGGTAATTAGTTAAGAAGGACTGGATTAGAGTGAGCCAGAATCCAGTTACTGGTGTCCTGAAAAGAAAGGGAGAGTACACAGAGAAGAAGGCCATGTAAAGACAGAGGCAGAGATCTGTGATACACACGCAACCCTCCAGCAAGCAGGAGAGAGGCCTGGAAGAGGTTCTCACTCAGAGCCTCCAGAGGGAGGCCCTGCCTACACCTAGATCTCAGACCTGTAGTCTCCAGAACTGCAAGAGAATAAATGTCCATTGTTTAAGTCACCCAGTTTGTGGCAATTTGTTACAGAAACCCTAGCAAACTGCCAGGCTGGCACGTCATACTCTAGAAACACCTTTGACTTTGTTTCTGTAAATACATTACCAATGCTAACTCCACACTCCAAAGCACCCTTGCCCACCTTCTTTATTTGCCTCACCCAAATCCAGCCTTCAAGCAGTAGCTCAGGGTCACTTTCCCCAGGAACCCTGGCCTGGCCCCATTCAACCAGGAATGTGTGCCCAGGTACACATCTATGACAGCACTTACTACACTGTACCAAGGTGCGTAGTTCATGTATCTGGCTCCCTGCTAGATTTGATCTCAGTAAGGAAGGCTTCCCTGTTCCCCAGCACTTAGCTGATGTTCACTACCCATCTAGGATGGGACATGGTGGAGCCAGGTTATAGCATCAGAGAAAGTTTTCTTTTGTTTTCTGTTTTCCCAACCATGCTGCTGCCAAATGGCAGTGTGTGACCAGAGTCAAGTTGTCTAAGCTCTTTGTTTCAGTCTGCTTCTCTGTGAAGTGGGGATAGTGACATTGCCTACCTTCTACAGGGGTTGTGGGGTTTAAACATACTCACAAACTCAGAGCATTTAGAAGACACATCAGAAGTGCCTGATAAATGTCAGCAACTATTATTACCTTGCCCAGATGGCAATGCTCCCAGGCTCCTGACCCAGCAAGGCTTCAGTGCACAAAATAAGACACCATTTCAAGACTGGTGGGAAAAGCCTGAGAACAGAACTTAGAGAAGCAGCATCTTTATCTCAGGCCTCACAAATTGGGGCAAGTCATGGCACTTCGCTGGGTCTTATTTGTACCTTTGTAATAAGAAGGGTCTAGAGCAGACAGATTCCTTCCAACTGGAATCCAGGATGTGTAGGGACCTGTAAAAGTGATACAAGTTGTCGAGCTATGCAAAGTATTTAAGACCTAAAGCGAAGCATATAAACATTAAAAGTGATAAGCCTGATCACACTAACCAAAGGTCAAGCTTCTTCACATTTAGAGGGAATTATATTAACTCTGTGTAAAAACACAGTTTACTTAATATTGACTGGTGATTTTGTTCGGAAGTTACTTATGTGCTAAAATCAAAGAATTGGAAAAGAAATTAAAACTAAATCATCTTTTTACTTTAAAGTGCTATTTCCCAAACAGATCATTTTTTCCCCAAAGCATGTGACCTGTGGGTGAGAAGATAATAAAAGGGCCATTGGTGGAAAACTGAGACTCTCAATGGACTAGATGAACTCTGAAGCCCTTTTTGGCTCTAACGCTCGAGGGATTACTGAAAATTTCTCTAAGTTTATCTACAACAATTTATTTCGCATTTTATTTTACTCTGTAGACTCAAGGGGAAAATGTCTTTGGTGGGGGGGAGGAAGTAGGAGATCCAAGTAAGGATTCTGAAGAGTAAGGCATGTGAAGGGCAAATTTTAAATAGATAGCTGAAAGGCCAAGACATGACAGAAGTGAATGCGAGTTTTTAGAAAACAACAATAACATCAACAACAGAAAAGTTCAAATGACCTGAGGTAGAAATGGCAACAATAAACCTTGGGGATAATAGCAGACTCTTCTCTGCATTTGTAAGTGAATTTGGAGTTCCTATGAGTGAGGTTGGGGGCACAGTTCTTGTGTAGTCAGGGGGTGAAAAATCAGGGACAAGTTTTCTCTGCTTTTGGAAGTCACTCACTTTGGTGGTATTCAGGGCAGATATGAGTCTCTTTTCAATCAGAGAACACTCAGGTACAAACCTGTCACAGGCCCTGGAAGCAGGGAGGATGGGTAGGAACTGACAAGCAAGTAGAAGAAAGTATTACATTCTTGTGAGAACACAGGGTACTGGTGGAGAGAGTACCAGTAATAATAATACATTTAGAACATGCTTTGAAAACAAAGTGCTATATAAATATGACTTATATCAGCTGGGCCTTATGATACACTTGTATATTCAATGGTATTATTTTATTACCATTCTATCACCCTATGGACATTAATGAAGACCACACAAGTGAGAACACACAGAGGCTATTTATTCAGAGCTTGTTAGCAAGGACTTAGAGGATACTCAAAGGCAGGTGGAAGAGTGAGAAAGCTTTATCATGGACAAAAGGGAAGGCTTCCAGTATGCTCTCACTGGAGGCCACTGGAATGGGGAGAGTGGAGGTAGACTAACTAGAAGTGGACCTCCCACAGGATTGTTGAGGAGTACGAATTTGGCTTTCTCTGCTTAGTCCTAAACTGGAAGCAGGGAGAAAAATTAGGGAAGCGGTCAGTCATTAATCAACTCCTGGCCACTTTAGTTCTATTGTTATAGGGGTTCCTGGATTGTAACTAGAGATAGTAGTCTGACTTGCTGTGAGTCTGACTCACAGCAGGCTTGCTTCCTGGGCTGGTTACTGTATATAATGGGTTGGTTTCCTGTACTGGATGATGAAGGCTGTGGGTCAGAATTCTTTTTTTATGTATGGTATAGCCAGTATCTATTTACATATTGAGTTTCCCAATCCTTAGGCAAGAGTCTGTACAAAGGAAAGTTGGTCCATATAATCACCAACATATACTCTAAAAGCCCTCAATAGGGAAGGGTTGCTTCCATGCTATATTTAATATATAAAAATGCACGATGGATATGATATATTCACCCACGAAATGTATACATAGTGCAGGAAAATGTCAACCACCTCTTTCAAAAAGTAAGATACTTTTGTTGTTTTTTCTGATTTGCTTCTACATTGATTAATAAGTTATAGAAACATGATTTATAAATAAGTCATTGTTAGATCAAAGTTTCTAATACCCAGGATACAGCAGAGGAAACCTCCTTTAATGTTTTCAAAGGAGTCTTTGACAAAAAAATGTTTGAAATGCCTTTGCTCTAAAATCCAAACATCTTCCCCTTCATAACCAGTCCCCAAGGTTATAGGCAGGACCAGATCTTGAGTGGAGTAAATCATGGCTCTCAACAGAGCAGCAGAGACCACAACCTTGGGTCTCTACAAATCTAACATCAGCTGGAGTCCAGTACTGTTTTTCTGTTTGCCACTTAGAGCCCTCCCTAAGAGCTCAGATATAAGTGTAACATTCATGATTAGAACGTGAATGGATAGAAAATAATCTGTGTTTAAACAGGTAATTGCCAACTGGCCATGAATCTCATTGTTTCTGACCATTAGGACAAGTCACTAAATGGCTACTGAATGAGAGGATCCAGACACCATTGCTAGATAATTTCAAGGAGTAAAAAACTAATTCTGCTTTTTCTGTTCATAAATACTCTCCTAATGGGAAGTCAGATTCCAGTGTAGCCACAGGACTGTGAGATTACATAAAAACTGGCTTAGGCCAACTCTCCTGTGGCTTAATATGTTCTTTTTGATAGAAAGTCACCTAAGAGATTGGTATCCCCTTCCTCACTCCTACAGCCTCCATCTGGTAAAATCCACTTATGCCCACAAACCCAGCTCAAATGCCAACCTTTCAGTAACACCTTCCCTGATCATAATTCACTTGCCTTTTGTCTCCATGGTTCTTTGTGCAGCATGTTAATAAACATACTGTAATATTATAGCTACTTTTTAATACAATGTTAATCTCCCATACTATGCTATGAATTTCTTTAAGGCAGCTCTACATATTATTTATCTGATCTGTTTCCTCAGTGCCTGAGTATGATGCCAGGTAAGTCACAGTGTACCTCATACCTACCCCTTCATTTCATATTCACAAAGCTCAGAGAGGAAAGTGTGATTATTATAGCCTGACTGAGAAAACTGAGGTTCCAAGACATCAATTATTTGCCCAAGGTTCTAAAGCTAAGGGTTGAAAAAACTAGACCCAGTCGCAGCTCTTAGCAGCTTGCAGAATTCTCGTGACATCTTTTGCCTCCAATAAGCTCTAAATGCGGCTTCACCAAGGCAAAGCAGACAGCTCCACAGTGTTTCAGATTAGTCTGAGTATGAGTAGCTCATTTAGTGATGCTAGAAGGCACGCATGGAATTTATTGAAAACACCAGCCCTGATGCTCACAGCCTTCTGTCATAGGCAGTTCTCTTGCTCCCTCTTATTTTTCCCTGTAAAAAATACATAAGCATAGATTTTGTAGTTTCTTCAATACTTAGATATTAATTTTTAAGAAGGAAAGAAGAACATCATCTACATGGCAGCAGATGGAAAGCAAGATCACAAGCACCGTGATAGCATGGAGTATAAATTTTATGCTTGCAACCTCCTGCGAACTCAAAGGGTGAGGAATTTCTGTGTTTAATCCGCAGTGTTTACCACGAAGGGCCTCTGCAGTTGTTGAATATTAATATTCCACTCATTAGGAAAAGAAACCCTTGCTGGGAGGGAGGAAGAAATATTTATTTCTCAGTCTTTGCCTTGGCCTGGCTGAAATAAACTCTTTGCTCTGACTTTACACGCTCAAAGCAACTTTACAATTGTCATTTGTCTTCCCGAGTAAATGTTCCCTGAGGGAGAGGAGGCACCGATCAGGAAGCCTAAGTATTTTTATTTGCAAGATGTGGATGATCTTCATTATAAATTAGCACGCAGGCATTATATTTTATAAACCAGAGGAAAAATAAAATAAAAAACAAAATACCTAATATTTCTGACAGGTGTGCCCCTTAGGTCCTATCTTCCCCATACTTTGTGTTTTGATAGCCCTTGTCTCCCCTCACCCAGCCCTGCTTCATCTCAGAACCTCATACAATCTCTCCCTATATAGTCCCCCTGCAATTTCATCGAAAAGTCCTCAAATACCATACCAGCAAGTTCTGGCAGGAAAGAAAAAAAAATCTTGACAATATTTTCTGTAACGTTTAATGAAAACTATTTCTACTCACTTAGCTTTTCTACTAATGTGGACATGACTACACTTCTGACACCTACAAAGTTCTTAACAAACCAATCCTCAGATCATCTGAGGATATTGCAGAGTACCAGATACTCACATTTTCTGCCCGGAGCCTCTTGGCAGGACACCCACCATCCCTGGGATGAAGCATGTAATATAGCCGGACCTTACTTGCATGTTTTCGACTCTGGGAAGAAAGAGCAGAAGCAGATACTGTAAAAGACGAACCATTTCAGATCCTTTGAAACCTAGTCAGTGACCACAAATGCAAAAATGCATTTTCTGTAGAAAACACTTCTACATGCCCCTTTGAGTGATGTGATATGTCATTTCAGGGAGTTTAAGTGGCTAACCCGAAGTCATAAAGCCAATATAATTGCAGGTAATGAAGGAGTAATGAAGGAGGTGAAATCACGGGCATCTTTGAGCCTAGAGTGGATCATATACTATATTTAATTGTCTTCAAAAGTAAGAACAAGTAAACAGACCCCAGGGACCTAGGGGTGAGGGCTCCCCAGAAGCCTGCTCATACAGTACCCCTAGGAAAAGTCTTTTCATATGGCACTTTCATAAATGAACTTCATTAATAAGCTGTCAAAGGGAACCTCGGAAGTGAAGTCAGATATTGAGAGCAAACTGGAGATCTTGTATACATGTCTAGGGACTGACCGGAGCCCACACTGCCTGCAAGCAGGCAGGCGAGTTGAACAAACAAAGCCCTGCCTCCTTCGGGGTTAGCAGGATTATCCATTTCTAGCTGTACCGACTGGTCCATGCCCAACGTGGAGAAACTGCTGCCTCCTCGGTTCTATCTTTCCTCTTCATCTGCTCAACTGACAGTCCATCCAGACTCCTATCACTTTTAAAGAATACAGCAGTTCTACCTTTCAAGTTCCTGTTTGAGGCATGATGACAGAGTGAAAGCGCACTAAGAAAGCTGTCCAACATTCAGAAGCTCAGTTCCAAATCTGCTGCTTTCTAGCTGTGTGATATTAGACCAGTCTCTTGCCTGTAATGTGCTGAAGGTCAAAATGTGCCTCATTTTCTCCATGTCCAGAATGAACATCATACTATTAGGGTACCACAAGAATCCCACGAGTCGGTGAATAGAAAGCTTGCCATCTGCACAATGCTACTATACATTCCTTACTATTAACTGCACCAGTTTCTAACATTGAATCCATTGTTGACCAATTCCAATGCCCCTCCCCTTACTTGTACCCAGAGATTACGCCTTCTTTTCAAGGTGTTTGTTGCATGATGCTTTTATTTACAGTTGCATTTAGCCAATCTCCCGAATGATGGTTTACTTTTATGGATAAGCCACAAAGGCAAAGTGATTTCCAGAGAACACACAGCAAGTTGCATCTTGTTTACAGGATATATTGTAAATCCTTTTTGCCCACTTTCCTCATTCATTAAGTTTTTAATTCCTTTATTTTGCCTAGAGCAAGAAGACCATGCTTCTAAATAGTCCCTGAACATTTTTAAGACCTTTAAATGAGTTTAATAGTGCCAATGGAACAAGAAAAATTTTTACAGATGTATAAAAGTACTAGAGTGTGATGCCGAAATATATTGTCAACACTTACAGCCATTTTTAGGTTACACAGTAGGTTTTATTGTTTTTATTTTAAAGATATGGGGTACAATTCAAGATTGGGTATATAAATGTTCATTATACAGATACCCTTGTTGATGAGGTGTGCCCCACCCCCTCCCCTGGCAGTTTCCCACTACTGCCAATCCCTTTCCTACAGTATTACAAGAATTGTTCAAGGTCCACTTATGAGGTCAGTTTTCCGTCTCTGTGATAGATCACTGAGAATAATAGACTCTAAATCCACCTAAGTTGTTTTAATCAGGAGTCTTCTGGAGTCTTTTCTACCTAGAAGATTGTTAAGACAGAAATAGAGAATATGTTGTTGTGTCAAATGAGACAACATCACTGTCCAGCCTCCACGTGCTTTTGAAAATGACACAGAGCAGACTTACATTTTTCTCTTTGCAAATAAATTTGCTGATTACTAAAGTCTGTATCTATTTTCTATAATTTTTTGGGGAATTTTTGGAAGCAAGGGGTTATGAAAATATTAGGAAAAAGAACTTTTAAGCTGCAAGACACTGGATGTGGACCCAGCCCAGGCTGGTGACAGTGCACACACAGATAATACCCAGTGAAAGGACAAATGGTAAACTGTGGGCTCCACAAGCACTGACGTGATTTTCAAGTTTCCATTTGTTGCCACAGAAGAGCTTCTTTCCACAGTCCCTGCATCATCGATCTACTCAAAGCCTTGGATGTTCAGAGAACAAAATCATGGCAAAATTAGAAATTTCATAATGTGGCCTGTTTTGTGACTAATTTTTTTTTCTTTCCTAATATATTCTGTTTCTTTCAAAAAGAATTTCAGTAAAGGCAGAGTTTACTGAGTTATTTAATTGCAGTTTGACAAAACTAGTAAGGAGCCATTAGCTGGAAAGAAAAGAGAAATAAACAACAAGCTCTGCTGTGAAGCCATTAGTGATGAGAGATGCTGGGATCTGAGGCTTATTCCTGAATGTGATCATCACAGGCCCAAGTTTCTCCTTCAGCTCCACCAACTTCCCATTTTAGTGGAAGAAGGAAGGACTATACAGCAGGTAAGTCCTTGCCTAGGATTACAGTGAAGAAAAACAGAGCTTTGGCAAATACCGACTCTGGAATGACGGTGAAGGCCTCCTACTTCCTCATTTAGCATCTCTCCCCTAGTCTGGGCATCTCCTTTCCCTCCCATTGCTTTCTCCCGGGCACCTGGGCCAGATCCAATGCCTTCCCTGCCCTCAAATTCCAACAGGAAGTAAAGACCCACAGATTTCTCAGTGGGAAGAGTGCGGAGACTCATTCCCTGTTAATCTGATTCAAACTCCAAGCCACCTCTAAATTAAATTGTTGATTGACAAAGGGAAAGATGCTCCCAGCAAAGTGTTCCTGGGTACTGTACAGCTTATCCCACCTCCAGGGCCAGGCCTGTCACACCTGAGGGTGGAGACCTGCCAGTCAGCCCTTTCCTCACTTCCTGGCTGTCTCAGCTCTTCTCGGATGAGACTCTGAGCACCTGCAGTGTCTTCCTCCAGCTGGCTCTACCCCTTACCTACTAGAAATTTCTTGAAATTTGGCACAGTAATCTCACTCCTTTCAATTTAATCTACACACACACACACACACACACACACACACATAAACCTCCCCACAAAAAGACAGTTAAAATTAAATTGGAGCAAAGATACTCACTGCAGCATACCTAAACGGGAACAAAAACCTGAGAGACAGTTGTATGCTCAGCAATGGAAGACAGGCAGCTGAGGAATGCCCTTGTTACATGGGGAATGGGAAGAAATGCCATCTATATAATGAATGTTAAAAGAAAAATGCTAAATTCAAAATGGCACAGATATTATGATTAAAATTACATAAAAGCACATAAGGAGATCAATAAGAGGTGGAAAGGAAAAATTTTTAAAACATGATTTATTAGGATAGAGGGAATATGAATGACTTTCACTTTTTATTTTGATAAATTTGCCTATAACATAAATAATAATTTGCAATATTTAAACATTTATAATTCCACATTAAGTGTACATTTTACTCATGACTATTGTAATTAGTAAATAGCATCACTGATCAGAAATGCTTTTAACATATACTGATATAATTGACCACATTTTCATCTAACCTTGTTAATGTCTTATCAACATTCAAAATGCATTTTTTGCATTGCAGTAGTTAATATCAGATCTTAAGAGCAATATATGTTATATTATATCCTAAGATTTCATTTTGGTACATACAAATGCCATAGTAAGTATGTGTTGCTTTAACTTTCTGCATACGAAGAGAGACTATAGGCCAGGGAAACCAAAGCTGTCCATACAACTACATTGAAAAGGGCAGGAAGGAGGCACATTTCAAACTGGTTTTTACATCATTCAAATAAACACCATCAACAACAAATCCTTATGACTTTTTCAAAGATTTAGTAAAATTTGGACTGCCTTTAGAGGAGTTTGAAAACACAGGCAAACTGCCAAGTGAAAAGAACTTTAAAGAGAAAATAATATCCCACATGTTAGATGTATATATTACAGTTTCAGGAGGAAAAAAAGGACCATTACTTTAAGGGAAAAGACATGAAAAAGAAATAACAATCTCTTCCAATTGCACTGAAAGTCAATCCCAGGCTCTTTTTTTGCATTAATATTTGCATTTTAAGCAAAAATCATTACTTTCATTCAAACCACATCAACTTTAAGCTTCCCAGATAGACCAGAAATTACCAACTCTTCCATTTTAATTAAAGCCTTTGCCCCCAATCCTAAGCATTGTGTCGGGGCAGACCTATCTGAAGATTAGTTTCTTTTGCTGAAACAATCTCTTGACACTCAAAGAAATAGTCTAAAATGGAAATTCAGGCCAGCCTTCTCTTTGGGGGAATAAAGAACAAGACAAACCTCTATTTCAGATGTATTTCTGTGAAAGAAGGAGGCGAAACACATGGAAATAGAATGGCTTTGAGCCTCACCTAAATAACCATCTTACACTATCACACATTCCTTTAAAAATTCACAACTCAAATTTGCTTCCAACAAGGCTACCAATTTCTGGTCTCATAAAATGTGGAGATAACAAAGCAACTTTGTATTTGCATAATGCATCAAGAAGGCTTCAAAGTCCTTTCACATTTATCATCCATTGCAATTTCATCCACAAATCACAGTTGTGAGGCTGGCAGGAGAGGTGCTATCTCAAATAAGCTTTAAGACCCATTCTTGATTTCCTAAATAAGTCTTCCACCATCAGGTTTTATCATAAGCATCTAATTATACCTCTCCCAGAAACCTGATAAAATAAGCCAAAGACCTCAAGAAAAGAAAAAAGCTGTAACAGACTGATCATTTCAGAAGAGTGATGCTCATATGCCATCACTTTTGAGAAGAAGAAGAGCCAATTAAGGAAAAGACCACAAACACCAAGGGTCTAACTCATTGGGGTGCCTGAAGAATGACTGGATGCTGCGAGACAGGGGCTCCATCGCACAGAGTAGATGGACAGGGCATCCTGGCAGAACCCTATTTAACATTCCATCATTTCCAGGGAAGAGCCTTAGCAAGGCTGTAGCACCACCTCACTAGGAAGTCAAGGTGAATTGCAGAGAAGCCAAATAGAAAACCACAAGTGCTGAAGAGTCCCTTGAGTGAGTAGGGCTCTTCCCCAAACTAATGCATCTTCCCTTATTACTATGGGGAACAGGTTGGGCGAAGAAACTCCCTGTACTCTGAGTGAAAGATGTGTCAACTAAACTCCAGTAAGAGAAGACCAGGCCCAACACAGAGGAAGGCATCACCAACACAGAGAAGGAAGAGATCAAACTCCTCTGCTGGAACTGCCCAGGCACCAGGTTCCAGGTCACCTGCTCAGGCCACTGGCTACTGATGCTCTGCAATTTAGCCCTAGTGCTAAAATCAGATCAGAAGACCCTAAAAGGATTTAGGCAGACTCTGATATGAAAAGATTCAGAGCCAACCACACATAGTGGGAACACGTGGCAGGCCTTAACAATCTTCTGCTCTGCCAAGGATAAGAGGTGTCTATGAAAAAAATCGTATGATATAAAAGAAGACTTTTGAAGAACTCTCAAAGAAAAAAATTTTTTAAATTACTTACAAAGTATTTTCTACAATAAGTAGAAGTTTGAAATGACACATATTTCATGTCATTTAATTCAAGAAAACATAAACTGAAGGTAAAAGCTAAACGATCAGACAACTGACTGAGATAAGATGATACTTCTGAGTTAATATTTGAAGGAAATTTAAAATACCATAGCTTAATTTTGAAGGTCTTTCAGTTCAGGAGCAGAATCAACACTGTAGATCCATGTGGAAGTCAAGATAGAGACAATTTCTGGAATGAATAGGAACAGTATAAAAAAGTAAAAAAAAAAAAAGAAAAGAAAGAAAACAGAGATCTTACACATGAAAGACCACTAGAACAAACATATTATGGCTTTAATGACATAATAAATAGATAAATAAATTGAGTAGAATAAAAAAAAGTCCTGAAACAGACTCAATAATTTGAGACCAAAAAGAAAATTAGGAAAATATATCTAACCTTATGAATGACATGTTTTTGAAGTAAAGAAGCAAAGAGGCAGGACTGATAGACATGGTCACAAAAAAATTTTTTTAAATAAAAAATATTTTTAACCTGAAATACATATATGTAAAAGCCAATTGGCAAAGTAGGAAAAATATTTACAACATGTTTAAAAAATGGTTTAATGCCTTTGAGATAAAAAGTATTCTTTTTTTTTTTTTTTAAAGATGTGGGGAACAATTCAGGATTAGGTATACAAGTGGTTGTTGTACAGGTAACGTTTGGGCCTCCCTTTGGTTCCCAATTTGTCTGATTTGAGATCAAGTTCCCTTATTGATGCTGTGTGGTCCCTCCCTGCCCCACCCTGGCTGTATCCCACTACTGCCAATCCCTTTCTTATAGTATTATGGCAAATGTTTAAGGTCCACTTATGAGTGAGAACATATGGTACTCTGTTCTTTGTGTCTGTGATAGACTACTGAGTATGATAGGCTCTAACTCCATCCAAATTGCTGCAAAGTCCATATGTTTGTCCTTCTTTATGGCTGCATAATATTCCATTGTGTATATGTACCACATTTTTTTAATCCACTCCAGTTTTGATGGGCATCACAGTTGGTTCCTTGTTTTTGCATTTGTGAATAGTGCTCCAATAAGCATACATATGCAGGTATCTTTTTTTGTAGAATGATTTGGGTTCCTCTGGGTATATTCCCAGTAGGGGGGTTGCTGGGTCATATGGAAGGTCAATGTCTAGTTCTTTCAGAAATCACCACACTGTTTTCCAAAGAGGTTGCACCAGTTTGCATTCCTATCAGCAGTGTAGAGGTATTCCTTTTTCTCCACATACTTGTCAACATCTGTTGTTTGTTTTATTACTGGGGGGTAGATGGTATCTCAATGTGGTTAATCATTTATCTGATGATTAGTGAGGCTGAGCACTTTTTCTTGTGTCTGTTGGCTGCCCATATATCTTCTTTTGAGAAGTGTCTATTCATGTCTTTTGCCTACTTTTTTTAAAAAAAACATATTTTTTTATTTTAAAATTGTGGGGTACAGTTAATGGTTAGGCATACAAATATGCATTGTGCAGGTACCCTTGTTGATGAGGTGTTCCTCCCCCCCATCCCCAGACAGATATTGACTACTGTTAATCCCACCTCCCTTCCCCTCCCTCCCCTCCCATAGTTTCCCACCACTGTCAATCCTTTTCTTATAATATTACAATAGTTGTTCAAGGTCCGCTTATGAGTGAAAACATGTGCTACTCAGATTTTTGTTTCTGTGAGAGATCACTCAGTATTATAAACTCTAATTCCATCCAGGTTGCTGCGAAATACATGATTTTGTTCTTTTTTATGGCTGCATAATATTCCATTGTGTATATGTACCACATTTTATTAATCCAGTCCTCTTTTGATGGACAGCGTGGTTGGTTCCATGATCTTGTTATTGTGAACAATGCTGCGATAAACATAAGTGTGCAGGTATTTTTTTATAGAGTGATTTGAGTTCTTCAGGGTATATTCCCAGTAGGGGAATTGCAGGGTCATATGGAAGGTCGATTTTTAGAGCTTTTGGAGCTGTTTTTTTCCTTTCAGCATGTTTGAGTTCCTTATATATCCTAGATTTTAGGTCTTTGTCAGATACACAGTTGGCAAATATTTTTCCCATTCTATGGTCTGTCTTCCCAGTCTCTTGATGGCTTCTTTGGCTTTGCAGAAGCTTTTACAGTGTAATGAGGTCCCACTTGTCTATCTTCCCTCTTATGGCATGGGCACCTAGGGTTTTGATCAGGAATTGGTTGCCAGTTCCAATTTCCATAAGGATGTCTCCCACGTTTTCTAAGTTTCCTGATAAAGTCTCGGGGTATAAAATAAATGTGCAAAAGACAGTCACATTCTTTTATACCAACAACAAACAGGCAGAGAACCAAATAAAAAGTATTCTTACAAATGTATTCAGAGAGAAACAATATTAAAATATATAAAAATATCATTAGGAATTATGGAAATATAAATAGCCAAACAACATATAAAATTGTATCCAAATGCTACCTTATAATTTTTAAAATAAAAAATATATTTTCACTCATAATCTTTGCAAGAATTTACAAAATATACATACTTATATCTATGAAGATGCAGGAAACTAGCACTCTTGTACATCGCTAATGGGCATGTAAATTGGTACAAGCTTCCTGAATGTTAATTTTGCAAAATATATCCAAAAGCAAGAGTTTTTTTGTTTCAACAATCTTAATTCTATGAATTTATTTTAAGGAAACA
The DNA here is from genome assembly GCF_000164805.1 of Carlito syrichta. Taxonomy (NCBI): domain Eukaryota; kingdom Metazoa; phylum Chordata; class Mammalia; order Primates; family Tarsiidae; genus Carlito; species Carlito syrichta. Next base: position 17,591 of record NW_007177307.1, read on the forward strand.
GAGATATGTATTGCCATTTATTTATAATAGTAAAAATTGAAAAATAGGTGCCCTGAAACAAGATAGATATTTATTATGATATATCTACATGACAGATAACCCAACAGCCCTTAGCAGGTATAATCATAGTAGTCAATGGCATGAAACATATACAAATATATAAAACATATATATTATATATATATATATATATATAAAGGCAGTTTTAAATCAGAATATAAATGATGTCAAATTTTTAGAGAAAAATATATATGCGGTTATACATATGCATATGTATGCTTATATATGGCAAAATTTTAGGAAGAAATATATCAAAGGATTAACATTGATTATACAGATTACAAGTGATTTAAATTTTTCTTATGAATTATTTTTTGAATTTTCCAGATTTCTTAAGAGACCAAATTATTCCAGTAATTGGAAGGAAAAATCACAATTTTAAAGATTCACTCTAACACTGATGATTTATCATTGTAATAGTTCTCCCTTAAGTTGAGGAAAGTACATTTTAGAAAGACCTAGAGATTTGCTCAATTTGTAAACTCAGAGAGGAAGGATTATATCTGTTGAGTTCACTGTTGTATCCCCATAATCTATCACAATGCCTGACACATAGTTGCTACTCAATAAAGATATGTCAATTGAGTGACTGAACACATGAAGGAAAGAATTAGGCAATCTCAGAATAAGAACCTAAGACCCTTGATTAATTAAAACACTTATGTAAAAGTGTTGTGTACATTTGAAGTCATTGTTGTTCCATCCCTTTGCAGTCTTAAAATGAAATCAACCACATCACCCGTCTCTTTCTTGCAGGGCCAGTCAGTGAGGAATGAGGGGGTCTGCAGACCAGAGAAAGCCATAAGTGACAAGGCACACAGGCATTTGGCAAAGTGCACATTGGAGGTAACCTCTCAGTAGGTGGGTTTATGAAGACTGCACCTGAAGCAAAAACTCAGGAACTGTTGCAGCTGGTACAAAAATGGAGATTCAGAGTGACAGTCACATCACCGCGGACTCTGTGGCACATACACATTCAGCTTGTTAAGGAAGAGAGGTTTGGACAAGGAACAGTTAATTCCTCCACTGTTTCCAAGAATCCAGACCCACCAGATATTAGCTTAGTAAAGTCTCCTTCAACCTGTTGTCAGACATGTAGAATCCTGTGGCTGAAAATGATATGTATCTTAATTTTTAGTTACAGAATTCTGGGCATTGTCCTATTATGGGCAGAATTTTGTACCCTCAAGTTCATATGTTGAAGCCTTAGCCCCCATATAACTGTATTTGGAAACAGGGCCTTAAAGGCAGTAATTAAGGTTAAGTGGGGTTGTAGGGTGGGGTCCTAATCTGATAGGACTGGTTTCCTTATAAGAAAAACCAGAGATAGCTGTGCATGCGCTTGCACATGCACTCCGCCCCCACCCCTACCCCTCTCTGCACAGAGAAAAGGTCTTGTAGGACACAGCAAGTAGGCAGCCATCCGCAAGACAGAAGAGAGCCCTCACCAGAAACCAACCCTGCTGGTATCCTGATGATGGACTTCTAGCCTCCAGAGCAGTAAGAAAATAAATGTCTGTTGTTTAAGCCTCTTTATCTTATCTTATTATGACAGTCCAAGCTGACTAACACATATGCCATCCATCTAAGCTAGATGTTCTCTTGGGATGTTTCTTCTCATAAACAGCAATTAGTCCTTTCTTCAAAAGCAAGAAGGGTGGTCTCAAAGTTTCTAGAACTGGGTCACTTTGTTTCTTCTAAAATATGTTTTAAAAAGCATTTAAAATGAGAAACACTTATCTTAAACAAGTATTCAGAAAACAATTTTTTGTTGGGAAATAAACATGTATGGTGGGATGTGCAGTCCACATGATTGTGGCAAAATGTGTGTAAACATATCTATATGGCTGTCTGCCTACACAAATGACTATATCAGTGCATTACAATTTTAAGTCAAAGTCTTGCAACTCAAAAAATTAAATTACCATCAAAGCCCAGAGGAACAATTTTCTGTGGTGCTTAGTACAGAGGTAAATATGTCTCCATGATGCCTATGCATTTTAAACACAATCACAAGAGAAATAAAAGAATATAGGTTCCTCTAGCCCTCTCTTTTGCTGTTTGGGGAAAAAGAAAAGTGATATTCCCCCAGAAGACTCATAGAAAAGTTAAAGTTAGAGATGAGGGAAAAAAATAAACCCAGTGTGATCAGTGATTAAAGTCAAAGAAGACTGGGTGATTTGAAGTAACAAAGCCCTTAAATCCTTCTGAAATGTGGAGGCTTACACAACATGAGCCAATCCTGGGCTATAATTTCCAAGGTCTCTGGGTTTCTCCTATAAAACTCATGGTGGGACTAAGAAAAAACTTTAGCACTTGATAAAAATATCACTGTGTGAAGTCTTCCAAGACTAACACCCTCTTCCTACCCCTCCCCCTCTACTACCAAGGGCAAAGACTAATGCTGTCTCCACCTATTTGGAGTGGGGTTTAGTCTGTGGGAAAAAAAGAGGAGGAGGTGCTGGAGTCCTGACCCATGTCTGGATGACAAGCTGGATCAGGCAGGACGGTCCCCCAACTACCACAGTGAGGTCAGCAACAGCAACAAGACTCTTAGGAACAGTCCCAGCCCACTCTGAACCCTTCTGTATTCTGTGTAACATTTTTACATTAGATTCTCTTTTTACCATATTATTTTACACTTCTTGGCATGTACTATATAATTATTCTCAAATTGAACTTTGTTCTTATGACTGAATCCTCAATTTCTCATTATTTTTACAGTCCTAATCCATCCCCACAATGCACCTTTAATAATTTTGCACAGAGCAGTTCCACTAAAATACTTATTGACCATTAAAAAGCTAGGTAAGTCAGACTACAGAACATATCTTAAATCCAACTCACTTTTAACAAAGTAACAGAGGAAAAAAAATGGACTAACAAGCCAAACAGTAGAATACTTGCTTAACAAAGGAATACTCCATTTCTCAGCAAATTATATTCTTAAAGTCAAGTTCCTAGGGGACACTTAAAATAAGCTTTTATTTTTGACAATTTCATATCCACGTTATGTTTCAAAAACACTTCTAGATATATACAACATTTCAAATCTAACAGAAAAGCAATCAGCACATTTTATAAAGAACATTTCTTGGTGTAAAACAATATGCACAGAATAGCATATCCATCTCTCCCCACTAGTGCTCCTCCTCCCAACTCCAGTTTGAGTTAGTTTTTTGCACATAAAATTTTCCATCAAAGTGGGGTGGCGCTGGGAATCCTCACCGCTCACCAATGCTGAAATTGGTAGGGTCTAGTTATGAGGCTGTAGAAACATAGGTTAGTAGCTTTTTTTCCCTCCAGAATCCCATCTTTCTGAGTCCTCAGAGTTAAGTACTCAGAAGCATATTTTATTTTTCTAGGAATATCTATTTTGTTGAATCTGACTTTACAGACCTTACGGGGAAATGCCCGCACCACCAGCTGCAACTACGCTGTCACCTGCAGCTCAGTCCCCATCTTCTTTTCCATCTTCCTATTTGCCCATCCAAAGTCCCAGATTTGAGACTGTTTGCAGGTTGCTTTGAATTGATAGCATGATTTTTAAAAACTGGGTAATTTCTGAAATACATAATATATCATCTCTAGCCAGGTGGTTGAGAAGATGGTTTTAGCCAATCAGTAGTACCCCCTAGATGTGCCCAGAATCTCCATGTCACTCCTCTCCATTAAGCAGAGAAGAAGCAGGCCTTGGTTTAAGCTTCCAGTTCTTCAGGAATGCAGGCACTCCCTCCTGAGATGGACAGCTGAGAGGGGATTACAGGAGTCCTGGTTCCCGCCTCCTCACCTGCACCTCAGCTCACAGGTCAGACTTGCAGGAGTGGGATTCAGAATCCCAGGCAGTTTTTTAAAAGGCAGGTTTTAGAGCAAATAATAGAAATTACTATGGGTGGAGGTCTGGGCATTACATTTTTCACCAGCTTCCCTGCTGGTTCCTAGGAGGGCAGGTTTTTGAAAACAGCGGCTTTTTTCCTCCTCCTTTCTAATCCTCACCACTCCCCTCCCCTTCTGTGCCTGCCAACCCCAGATTGGCAGGAAAGGAAACCAAACTGAGAGAGCTATCTTCCAGTTTCAGCAAAGCAAAATCAGGAAGAGCCAGTGCCCAGGCCAATCTCCTGGGGACCCGCAAAGCTCAGGCTGAGAAGTGCAGAGCCAGAAAGATGACTGCTTTTGGTGGGGGCACCACTCCAGCACCCTCCAGTTCTCGAGCTCTCTGTCTGTCGGGTTTCATTTCTCAGAATCTTCTCTTTCTCTCTCCCACATCTCAATTTTCATTTTCCTCTTCCTAACCACCTTCAGAATACTGCCCTTCAGCTATCTGACTATCCTACTCCAACTCAAGACAGATGCTCCTCGACTCACGAGGGGGTTAGTTATGTCATGATACACTCATTATAAGTTGAAAATATGCAAATATGTAAGTCAAATTGCATGGAATATACCTAACCTAACCTATTGAACATCAAAGCTTGGCTGAACCTATTTTAAACATGTTCAGAGCACACATTAGCCTACAATTGGGCAAAATCATCTAACACAAAGACTTTTATAATAAAGTGTTGAGTATCTCATATAATTCATTGAATATTGTACTGAAGTATGGTTTATTTTTTATTTTTATTTGTTTGAGTTGGATCTCACACTGTCTCCCAGGTTGGCATTCAGTGTCATGATCACAGGTCACTGCAGCCTCAACCTCCTGGGCTCAGGTGATCCTCCTGGGCTCAGGTGATCCTTCGGGCTCAAATGATCCTTCTGCCTCAGCCTCCCGTAGCTGTGACTACAGATGTCACCACCACACCCTGCTAATTTTTTTACTTTTTTGTAAAGAAGAGGTCTCACTGTGCCGCCTAGGTTGGTCTCAAACTTCTGGGGTCAAGCAATCCTCCCGTCTCAGCCTCCCAGAGTAGAGGGATTACAGATGTCAGCCATTGTGCCTGGCCTTAAAGTATGGTTCCTACTGAATGTGTATCACTTTCTCACCATGGTAAAGTTGAAAAGTCGAACCATCATGAATTGGGGAGTGTCTGTACTTCCAAAGAGAAGTTATTAGCTTTCTTCTTAAATTGAATCCCCTTTTCAATGTTCCTGTCTTAGTCCAAAATACCAACATTCTTGCAGGCAATAGGCAAAGAACCAAGTAAAGCAAAAATATTGGAATATATGAACCAAGACTTTAAAATAAGGAAATAAATATGCTGAAGAAGTTCAAACAATATTGCCAATATAAAACAAAAATGTTAAATCATAAAAAAGCACATATTAGGTAGTAGAATTATATACCATGACCAAGTCAGATTTATTGTTTTAATAGATGAAAATTCATTAATGTAATATTCCACATCAAAAGAATAAAATACAAATTCTCATGATCATCCCAATAGACTTAGAAAAAACTTGGGAAAAAATCATACACCCTCTTATGTCAAAAACACTGAACTAAGAATAAAATGAAATTTTCCAACCTGATAAGGCCATCCGTGAAAATTCCCAATAGCATACTTTAGAAGATTAGAATTTTTTCTTTTAAGATGAGGAACGAGACAAGAATGTCACCTTGAATGCATGTTGAACATTGTACTAGAAGTTCTAAACAGGACAGCTAGGTAACAAAAAGCCGAAGGTGAGCTGGGTAAGGGGGACATCTAGACAAGAAAAGAGAAGCAAAACTCTCTATTTGCAGATGACATCATTTTGACAAAACCATCAACAGTTACTAGAATTAATAAACAGCCAGGTTACAAGATACGAGGTCAACATACAGAAATTAATTTCATTTGTAAACATGAACAATTAACAAACCAAAAACAAAATTAAGAAAACAACATCATTTATGGTAGCATCAAAAAGAATAAAATACTTAGGAATAGGATAATCTTAAAATTCACATGGACTCAGATTAACCAAAATAATCCTGCAAAGGACAAAACTGGAGAACTCATACTTCCCAATTCAAAACTTACAATAAAGTTGCAGTAATCAAGCCAGTGTGGTACTGGCAAAAGGATGGATATAGAAATCAGTGGAATGAATTGAGACTCCATAAATAAACCCTCCTGTTTATGGTTAATGGACTTTGATAAGGGTGCCAATACAATTCAATGAATGGTGGCAGGACAACTAAATATCCATATGTAAAAGAATGAAGTTGGGCAAGGGCAGTGGCTCAGCCTGTATCCCAGCACTTTGGGAGGCTGAGGTGAGAAGACTGCCTGAGTCCAGGGATATGAGACCAGCCTGGGCAACTTGGTGAAACCTCATCTCTACAATAAATCACACACACACACAAAACTAGCCAGGTGTGGTGGCGTGTGTCTGTAGTTATAGTTACTTGGAAGGCTGAGGTGGAAGGATCGCCTAAGCCCACCAGGTCGAGCCTGTGGTGGCCATGAGTGTGCCACTGTACTGCATCCTGGGTGACAAAAGTAAGACTCCAACTCAAAAAAAAAAAAAAAATGAAGTTGGACTCTCACTTCATACTATATACAAAAAATTAATTCCAAATGCATTACAGGCCTTGATGAAACAGCTAAAGTTATAAAAATTTTGAAGAAAACATAAAAGTAAATATTTGTGACCTTGAATTAGGCATTGACTTCTTAAATGTGACACTAAAAGCACATGTGGAGGAAAAAAATGAATAAATTGGATGTCATATACATCCAATTTTGTGCTTCAAGAACACCATCAAGAAAGTAGAAAGACAACCTACAGAATGGCGGGAAAAATTTGCAAATTGTATATCTGTTAAGGAACTTTTACCCAGACTATACAAACAACTTTTTCAATTTAACAATAAAACATCAACTATAAATATTCCAATTAAAATAATGGACAATGGACTTAGTTTAAGAAAACCAGAGCCAGACAGACGTTCAAATGGTGAAGACAGAGTTTATTTAAAAACTATTGCAAGAAGGGAAGAGAGACTCCAGCATAGAAGTGGGCTTGATTCCAAATACACTCAGAACAGGTAGGAATGTATAGCCAAGGAGCAAGTTGGGTATATTTCTTCAAAAAATATACATAAATGGCCAATAAGTTGATGAAAAGATGCTTGCCATCATTAGTTACTGGAAAAATGCAAATCCTAACCACAATAGAATAACACTTCACACATATGAGATGGTTATCAAAAAGATAGACAAGGATGCCCAAGGATGCGGAGAAATTGAGAACACACACATTCCTGGTGGGAATGTAAAATGGTGTGGGTACTTTAGGAAACAGTTTGGCAGTTCTTGAAAAAAGAGTTACCATGTAACAAAGAAATTCCACTCATAGGTATACACCCATGAGAAGTGAAAAACACATGTCCACACAAAAACGTGTACATGAATATTTGTTGTAGCATTACTTACAATAGTAAAAATGTGGAAATAAGGGTACCTGATCTCAAACCAGGTAAAGTGGTGACCAAAGAGAGGCCCAGACTTTACCTGTACGATGACCACTTGTATACCTAAATCTGAATTGTACCCCACATCTTTAAAATTTTTTTTAAATGTGAAAATAAACCATATGTCCATTAACTAATGAATGAATAAACAAGATGTGGTATATCCTACAATAAGGTATCATTCAGCCATAAAAGAGAATAGAGTTCTGACACCTGATACATGATACAACATGGATATACCTTGAAATATCATGCTAAACAACACAAGTCAGACACAAAAAGGACACATAAAATATGATTTACATATATGAAATATCCAGAATAGCAAATTTACAGGGATGGAAAATAGATTAGTGGTTGTGAGGGACCGGGAAGATAGGATAATAGATACAGAGTTTTTAAAATATTTCTACATTATACTGCAAGTGAGTATAGGGTTTTTGGGGAGGTGGTGCAAATGTTCTGAAAGTAGTGGTAATTAGTGCACAACTCTGATATAATCAACAACCACCAAACTATACACTTAAAATGGTATTCTTATAATGTTTATATCAAAATAAAGTTGATAGTAATATTATGAAGTATTATGAACAACTACATAAATGAAATAATTTTTTAGACAATAATGGCAAAAATATCCCAATAATAAAGACTTGAGAAATCTCAGCTATTAAAAACATTGAAATGGTCACCAAATACTTCTCTTCTCTACCACCACTGATGACAAAAAAAATTCTTTTAAAAAGTTCAGGTGAGCCGGGCTCAGTGGCTCAGCCTGTAATCCCACGCCTTTGGGAGGCTGAGGTGAGTGGATTGCCTGAGCCCGCGGGTTCGAGACCTGCCTGGGCAACTTGGTGAGACCTCATCTCTACAATAAGTCAAAATGAGCCGGGTGTGGTAGCGTGAGCCTGTAGTTCCAGCTACTCGAAAGGCTGAGGCGGAAGGATCACCGTTGCCCAGCAGGTCAAGGCTGCTGTGGCTGGGAGCGGCCACTCCACTCCAGTCTGGGTGACAGAGTGAGATTCCAACTCAAAAAAAAAAAAAGTTCAGATGCCCAGATGATTTTATGATAATGATGTATTGCAGGTCCATCACTTGTAAATGTAGATGCTAAAGCTCTTAAGTAAAATTAACCAACTGAATATAAGTGTTTTTAAGTAATATATCATTATTGACCATGGATTATCTAAGTAATGCAAATATAGCATAACATTTTAAAAAATCAATATTATTCACACATCAATAGGCTTGAAGGGAGGAAAAAAATATCTCAACCAATGCAGAAAAATCATTTGATAAAAATCAGCACCCGTTTATAATTTTTTGAAACTCAGTAAACAAGGAAAAGATAGAAATGTTCTTCCCTCCACAAAGATTATATGAAAAATCTAAAACAGCTATTACACTTAATGGAGAAATTTTGATTGCATTGTTTTAAAATCTAGAATCAAGAAAAATATGACTGCCATCACTATTGCTGTTGAACACACCACTGGTATTCCTCATTAAGAAAGAAAAAGAGATTTAAGAAGAGAAAGGGTACAGCTAAAACATTTTGTTTGCAAATAATGCAACATTTATCTACAAAACTTGTCAGAATCAACAGACAGACCATTAGGACTCAGAGAGTTTAGTCAGTTTGATGGACGTGAAGATGCACTGCCCAAGTCCTCCTTCAATGGAGAACTTGTTGCCAATGCTACTGGCAGTGCTCTCAGCAGACAGTCTTCACCTGTCAGCCTTTTCTCGGGACGCTCTCGTGTCCAAGGTCAAGTCCCTCCCAGGATGTGCTAATAAAAACCATAAATAAGTAAAAATAGTGGTGTCTTGCATAGACCAACTTTGAGACAGCATTATGAACTTTTAACTTCCCCCCCTACACCTGAAGTAAAATATTTAACTTGTGTAGGTAGGTTGTATAGAGCCTGGATCTGAACTCAGGCTTTCTAACTCCAGAGACTAAAATCTCAACTCTGATGCCGTACTGCAGAATAATTTCCCCTTACCACGCTGAGACTGCACAGTACGTAGTCCTGCTTCTGCTTGTTTGTTTATTGCTGTTTATTCTCACGATAGTTTCTGAAATACATGTGGCCTTCCCATGTTTGACTATAATAACACTTCTACATATATTCCAAGCCTGACCCATCTGAAATCTTCTCCAGTAGCTCCAGAACTATAATTTCATCCTATTCTAACCCCTCAAAGCTCTCTTGTCTTGGCCATACATTTCAGCCTCCTTCCTATTTTCATCTAAGCAATTCATCACTTTCAGTCTAATAACTTCCCAGCTCATCTCAGATAGCCCTAAACCATAAGCCCTGTGGCAAAGAACAATGTTTGATGAATCTTCTATGTTCTAGCAAGGTAGAATATACAGTAGGTGTCCAAAACATCCTTCTTGATTTGAATTGATTACGACAATATATTAATTAGTCTTGCTGGCTTGAGACTGAAGTTGAAGCAAAGGAAACAGCAGTGTCTGTCAAACTCGGTTCTGCTTGGCTTTCTTAAACACATGGTCAGTCTTCTCTAATTTCTTCCTGATCTTCATCATCCTTGACAATCTAATTTTAATTCAGACTTTTCTCAAAAGTCAGTCCACAAATAAATATGAACATGTACAGTTAGCCCCAGACTACTGAGAAGTGTTTAGCCAGAGCAATCACACACATTCAGGCTGGACACTCTCATCCAGAGAAATAACAACGTCTTCATCCTGACATCACTGGGCACCACATCACACAGCACCATGCACAGCCCTCTCCTCCCACCACCTGCCCTTAACTGGATTTCAAGAAAGCCTGGCCCACTTCTTTTCACCAGCTGATTGAATGCTGTTTCATAGAAACGTGTTAGAATTTTGAAAATCGATGAATAAGGGTGGAAAAATTATGAGTATTATCTTAAAAAAAAAAAAAAAGGATAGAGAGTTCAGCTGTCTCTAGTTCCTGGATGTCCCACTGCAGTTGTTTCTGACTTACAATGCAAAACACAGCCACCAAGGGGAGGCTGCGGCTGCTGGTTCCTTTCTTCCCTTCTGAATTAGGAATCCAGCAGAAATTAGTGCCTTAAACATAGCCATCTGTTCTCCTCCACACAGCCTTTTCTTCTGGACTTCAACAAGGGGTGATATGTTGATTCAAAGTCACATTTCAATCCAATTCCTGGTATTTCTAATCTTATTTTTCTCAGCTAAGAGTGAATTTATGAAATGGGCCAAAAAGTGAAGAAGGAAATTAGCTAATGTTAGGGTACTATAATATTATTAGCTGTCTTTTACTAGATTAAACCAACTCTACCAAGAAAAAAATATTCTGCTGTATTTCAGCTATACAAATTAAATGATCTTGAAATACGGCAGGTAGACACTACACAGAACTATATCACAATCACTTATTCATTCACTTGTTCTTCAAACTCCTGGTACATATCATATACTGACAAGGACCAAAAAACACCACCAGGAGTAATAGGGGATTATTTGGGTTGAATTAAGGCTACCAAAAGAAAGAACAGCCAGCATGCACTTTCTAGCTATTCTCTTATGAAATCTTAACATCATTTTCCAAGAAAATCCATTCATTTGCCACCCTCATCTAGGCCTTGTGCCTCCCAACTTAGCAGTCAGAATTCATATAGATAGCGTTCTTCAGTTTGACATCTTTTGGCTTTAGTGTGTTGAATAGGATTCCCCTTTCCCAAGAGTTCTGGGCCCTAGATAGATAGATGCAAACACAGTCTGTGCTAACAGAAGAAAATTGGGATCATGTGTCATCAATGGCTCTTCTAGGTCCAATGACAAGTAGCAAGAATCTTAAAGTCAGTTAAAAACATTAAAACAGAGCAGAAAGTTAGTCTGTTTCTGAGTACAAAGGTAGATAACATTTCAAAACTGGTTTCACAAGAGAAGTTGTTTAAACGCCAATGGAGGTACATAAATTAATTTTAAGATGCTAATTTATGTTTCCTTAACTATAAAATGTAAAGCTAGAACAAGACAATTTCTAATGTTCAATCAAGTTTAACACACTGTATTCATGGTAGTTTATAGCACTAAATGCTTATAATACAAAGGAAGTAAGGTCTCAAATCAGTGACCTCAGCTTCTATCTTTAAAAACTTGGGGAAGCCGGGCTCAGTGGCTCAGCCTGTAATCCCTCACCTTTGGGAGGCTGAGGTGAGTGGATTGCCTGAGCCCGCGGGTTCGAGACCCGCCTGGGCAGTGAGACCTCATCTCTACAATAAATCAAAAAATCAGCCAGGCGTGGTAGCACATGCCACTCATTCCGGCTACTTGGACGGCTGAGGCGGAAGGATCGCCAGAGCCCAGCAGGCGAGACTGCGGTGGCCGGGAGCGGCCACTGCACTCCAGTCTGGGCAACAGAGTGAGACTCCAACTCAAAAAAAAAAAAAAAACTTGGGGAAAAAAAGAGTGCAGCAGCCCCCTTTATCTGAAGGGATAGGGCTAAGAACCCACAGATTTGATGTCTTTTCCATGTTAACTAAGGATGTATCATATACTGTGAGTCTTAACTGTTTGTTTGAGATGCCACAGCAAAACCAGCCTGGGTTTCTCTTTTCATCTTCACAACTTAACAGATAGAAGTTTCTTTTTTTTTTTTTTTTTTTAGACAGGGTCTCACACTCTGTCACCCAGGCTGGAGTGTAGTGGCACAATCATGGCTCACTGCAGCCTTGACCTCCTAGGTTCAGGCAATCCTTCCATCTCAGTCTCCCAAGTAGCTGGGACTACAGGTGTATGTCATCATGCCCATCTAATTTTTCCAATTTTTTTGTGGAGACTAAGTCTCACTATGTTGCCTAGGCTGATCTTGAACTCCTGGGCTTGGCCTCCCAGAGTGCTGGGACTACAGGTGTGGCCTAGCCAGAAGTTTCATTTTTACTGTAGATCTTATCAACCTCAGCATACACTTTTTTCTTTCCTTATTAAGTCAAAAACTTTCATCTTTCCACTTAAATTAGTACAACCTCTGTGGAAAACAGTGTGGTGATTCTTAAAAGATCTAAAAATCGACCTCCCATACAACCAAGCAATCCCCCTTCTGGGAATACACCTGGAGGAACTCAAATCATTCTACAAAAAAGATACCTGTGCACACATGTTTATTGCAGCACTATTCACAATAGCAAAAACATAGAACCAACCATGCTGCCCATCGAAAATGGACTGGATTAAAAAAAGTGGTACATATACACAATGGAATGTTGCACAGTTATAAAGAAGGATAATGGCCGAACTTGGTGACTCAGCCTGTAATCTCAGCACTTTGGGGGGCCGAGGCAAGTGGATTCCCTGAATTCATGGGTTTGAGATCAGCCCAGGAAAATTGGTGAGACCTCATCTCTACAATAAATCAAAAATTAGCCGGCTCGGTGGCTCAGCCTGTAATCCCGCGCCTTTGGGAGGCTGAGGTGAGAGAATTGCCTGAGCCCGCGGGTTCGAGACCCGCCTGGGCAGTGAGACCTCATCTCTACAATAAATCAAAAAATCAGCTGGGTGTGGTGGCGCATGCCTGTAATTCCGGCTACTAGGAAGGCTGAGGCGGAAGGATCGCTGGAGCCCAGCAGGCTGAGGCTGCGGTGGCCGGGAGCGGCCACTGCACTCCAGTCTGGACGACAGAGTGAGACTCCAACTCAAAAAAAAAAAAAAAAAAAAAAATTAGCCGGACATGGTAGCATGCACCTGTAGTTCCAGCTACTTGAGGGGCTGAGTAAGAAGGATCGCCAGAACCCGGCAGGTCAATGCTGAGGTGGCCATAAGCATGCCACTGCACTCCAGCCTGGGTGACAGAGTGAGACTCCAACTCAAAAAAAAAAAAAAAATTGATAACATCATGTACTTCACAGCAACTTGGATGAATTTAGATCTATAATACTAAGTGATCTATCACAGAAACAAAGAACTGAGTACCACATGTTCTTACTCATAAGCAGACCCTGAACAATTATCATAATACTATAAGAAAGGGATTGGCAGTAGTGGGAAATTGCCAGGGAAGGGAACGGAGGGGAGTGGTAGGTACACCTCATCATTAAGCGTAGCTGATCTCAAACCAGGTGATGTGGGGACCAAAGTGAGGCCCAAACTTTACCTGTAC
>NW_007177307.1:31194-81114 GCF_000164805.1 Carlito syrichta
TTTTTTTTTTTTTTTTTTTTGAGTAGGAGTCTCACTGTGTCGTCCAGGCTGGAGTGCAGAGGCACGCTCATGGCCACCCCAGCATCGACCTGCTGGCCTCCAGTGATCCCTCCACCTCAGCCTTCCAAGTAGCCAGAACTACAGGTGTGCGCTACCACACCCAGTTAATTGTTTGACTTATTGTAGAGCTAAGTTCTCACCAAGTTGCCTGGGCTGGTCTCTAACTCACAGGCTCAGGCAATCCACTCACCTCAGCCTCCCAAAGTGCTAGGATTATATGTTGAACCACCGAGCTCAACTGTACCCCACATCTTTAAAATAATAATAATAATAAAGAAAACACCAAAAGTCTTTCTCTTTGGCAAATTCAAATTGTCAGCATCACTGCTCATGTGTTTGGGGTCCATCATTAAGTCGAATCAGGGTGACTTGAACACAAGTCACTTGGGTAGACACTACAGCAGTGGATCTGATAACCTGTGATGACTCCTGAGTGACTAACAAGCAGGATTACCTACAGTGTGGACTCATTGGGCAAAGGAAGGACTCAGTTTTCCAGGAAGGATGGAACAGGATGGCACCAGGTTTCATAGGATATTCAGGACAGCATGTAATTTAAAGCTTATGGATTGTTTATTCTGGAATTTTCCATTTAATGTTTTCAGACTGTGGTTGACCTCAGGTAACTGAAACTATGTAAAGTGAAACCTTGGATAAGGGGAACTACTGTAAATTAATCCTAATGAAAGTAGAAGAAAGGAAAGAATAAGTATCAGAGTAGAAATCAAGAAAGCAAAAACCAAGAGAGAAAATCAATTACAGCAAAAGCTGGTTCTTTGAGAACTACAAAATTGATAAATCTCTAGTCCGACTGCTGAAAAAAAAGAAAAAAACATAAATCTCCAATGTCAGGAATGAGTGATATAAGATCATGATAGATACTATATATATTAAAATAATAATAAGGTAATATTGTGAACAACTTTAAGTTAAGTTTACAACCTAAATGAAGTGAACAAATTACCTTGAAAAAACAAACTACCAAAGTTCACTCAAGAATAAACAGATAAGCTGAATAGCTTATCTATTAAGGAAACTGAATTTATTGTTAAAAACTTTTCCACAAAGGAAACATCACACTTGGATGATTTTGCTGGGAAATTCTACCAAGCATTTAAAAAAGAAGTAACACCATGGTACACAAACTCTTTCAATAAACTGAAGAAGACAGAATACTTTCCTATTTGTTCTGACATCAGCATTTTTCTGATCTCAAAAACAAAGACATTACAAGGAAAGAAAACCACAGACAGATCATGAACAAAGATGTAATAATTCTTAACAAAAATTTAGCAAACCAAATCTAATAATGTATAAAAAGGATAATTCATTATGGCCAAATGGGACTTAACCGAGGAGTGCACGATAGGTTTAACATTTGAAAATTGATCAATGGAATTCACCATACCTACAGATGCAAGGAAGAGAGACAGATGGAGGGAGGGAGGGAAAAGAAAACTCTTATCACCATTGCAGCATTGCAACAGATGCAAACAAAAGCATCTGAGAAAATCTAACATAAATTTTCGATTAAAAAAAAAATTCAACAAACTAGAAATAGAACTTCCTTAACTTGATAAAGGCATCTATAAAATCTACAGCTAACATGTACTTAATGGTGAAGACAGTGTTTTCCCCAAGATTAATCATGCAAAGATGTCTTCTCACTTCATCTACATGCAATATTGTACTGACGGTTCCAAGCAGCTCAACAAGGCAGAAAAATAAATACAATGCATTCATATTTTAAAGTGAAATACTAAATATATAAATGGACAATGGTCAGACCATATATAAAAACAGAACTCTGGCAATCAGCCCAGGAAGAACACTTACTGTTTGCAGTAGTTAGTTCAGAAAGGCACAATAGTCCAAGAAGCTGAATGCTAACTCCTATAGCAATCAGCACAAGACAGCCAGAGCATAACTAATAACTGACAGCTTTCCTAATTTTGCCCTCCCCTCCAATCTAGGACCAACTGGAAAAAAACAAATTTTTACCCTAAGCCAGTCACCTAGACTGCCCCACCTCTAGTTAACCCACCTAGAGTTTCCCCTTGCCCATAGCTTCCAGTTAGGGGACACCTGAGTCCCTCTGTTTTTTCCATTGCAAGAGTTTCCCTACGTACCTTCCTGCCTTTGAGTCTCTATATCAAATACAAGTGATTACAGCTGACTCCCCTGTGCAGCAAGTTCTGAATAAATATCCTTTGTTTTCATTTGGATGGCCTTCATTTATTTCCACAAAAGAAAGAAATAAAGCTATTTTTATTCACAAATAACATGACAGGCGAGACCTCATCTCTACAATAAATAAAAAAAAATTAGCCGGGCGTGGTAGCGCGTGCCTGTAGTTCCAGCTATGTGGAAGGCTGAGGTGGAAGGATTGCCGGAGCCCAGCAGGTCGAGGCTGCGGTGGCCGGGAGTAGCCACTGCACTCCAGTCTGGGCGACAGAGTGAGACTCCAACTCAAAAAAATAAAAAAATAGCATGACTGTACCAGTAGAAAATATTATAGAATCTATTTTTTAAACTTCTAGATCTAATTAGTGAGTTAGCAATGTTTCAGGATATGATTGACATTCAAAAATCAATTGCATTGCTACATACTCACAACAATCAGAAATTGATTTTTCGTTTAGGACAGGGTCTTGGCTGGGCATAGTGGCTCATGCCTGTAATCCCTGCACTTTGGGAGACTGTAGTGGGAAGATTGCTTGAGCCTTGGGCAACATAGTGAGACCTACAAAACAAACAAACAAAACACCCTAGCTGGCTGGTTGCCAGTACCTGTAGTCCCAGCTACTTGGGAGACTGAGACAGAAGGAAAGCCTGAGCTCAAAAGGTTGAGGCTGTAGTAAGTTATGATTGCACCACTACAGTCCAGGCTGGGTGACAGAGTGAGACCTAGACCCATAAAAAGAGAAAAAAAGTCTCACTCTGTCATCCAAACTGGAGTGTAGTGGTGCTATCATAGAGAAATTGATTTTTGAAAATACTATTTATAATAGCATCAAAATATGAAATACTTAGAGATAAATCTGACAGTCTGTCTGACATGATCTATATACTAAAAACTATGAAACATTGCTGAGATAAATTAAGACCTAAATAAATGGACAGATATATTACATCCATGGATTACAAGACTCTATTGTTAAGATATCGATTCTCCTACAAGTTACTTGTAGAAGATGCATTTCCAATCAAAATCTCTATAGTCTTTTTTTGTGGAAATTGACAAACTGATTTTAAAATGCATATGAATATGCATGGTACTCCCCTAAGTGAAAGGACCAAGATGGAGTTGATATACCAATGAGCAGACATTTTAACACTGCCCAGCTCTGTCATGTTTTTCTAGCGGTTCACTTTAATTTACCCTCTAATTACTAGCCAAGCTAGAACTGGTTTCTCAGAGGTAGCTATTGATAATTGGTTTACAACCCCTCCCCAGCTTGTTTTGTACTAATTAGCTTTACTACTCCAAGCGCTTGCATAAGAAACAAGTTAACCTAATCAGCCCTTCATGACCTTCCTGACACCGACTCCATCAACATGGCAACAATCATGTGACAAACCCAACCATATGCCTGCTGTCCATCATGATGTCAGTACCTGTGCTCACCTGCCTCTCCATGATGACATGAAATAGACTACCACCCAATCACCTTAATGGCCTGCACCCACCAAAAGGAAGGCTTAAGACCTTCCTCAACCTCAAGCAGTCATTTACCATTGCTTTGCTAAGCTCTAGTGTGGCCAGGTGGCTCTTTGTGGTATGGCCACCATGTTTTCCTAGCTCTGGCCCCCATCCCCCACCTTGGGGAGGTGAATCTCTTCTCTCTTTCTAATTTACTTTCTAAGTAAACTATATTTTCCAATCTAACTTTTGTGCAATTCTTTGTATCTTATACCCAACACCAGATTGCATACGTCTGACCTAACATTTTAGAATCCTGCTGGGATTTTGACCTAACACTAAGTAACAAAGAACAGAACCTACTTAAGATTATCATAAAGTTATGGTAATCAAGAGGGTATGGTATTGGTATCAACATGGGTAAACAAGTGAATGAAACAGAATACAGTGACCAGAAATAGACTCACATACATATACATGGTCAGCTGATTTTGACAAACATGTAAAGGCAATTCAGTAGGGAAACAATACTCTTTTCAATAAAAGATGCTAAAACTATAAGATATGCATATGCAAAAGAATTAGCTTTGATCTATACCTAGCATCAAATTTAAAAAAAAAAAACTCAAAATGGATTATAGAGCTAACAGTGAAACCTAAAACAATGAAACCTCTAGGAAAAAATATCTGGAACCCACTGAGTGGATGGCTATAAAAGAGGAGAAAGGGGGAATACAGGATGACATCCAGAGGGCATGAGAGGAGGCCCAAACGTGACCAGATTCCAAAACCATCATGGCAGAATAAAAGGTAACATGGAAGCTCTTCTAAGAGTTCCAAAACATTTAAGCCTAGGAAAACCCAGCACCTGCAAAACAGAGGGTATAGTTTGAAAGCAGGTTACCAGAGCATCTACACTGAGAGAGTAATACACAATTTACAACGTGATTTCATCTATACTAGACCATCTCTTATGCTCTCAAATCCTTGGGGCTCAGAGAGGCTGAGCAACCTGCCAAGGTCACACAGGTCTATGCCTGGCACATAGGCACTTTCAAGAAAATTTATTGACTGACTACTGCTTCTGAGGCCAGAATACTTTTCACCACACTGTGCAGCACATCCCAGCATGAGACAGTGTTGTGCCTTAGCCTGAGAAATCGAAGCTCTCCTCTGTCTCCTATAGATAAGGAAGCTGTGGAAGACCAGTATTGTGCCGTGGTGCCCTCTGGCTGGTATACTTAGCAGACGGCTATGAGCATTGGCTGGCTTCAGTGGAAGGGTCACTGCCCAGTCAAAGAGTCATGTCTCTATGTCAGGATGGACTGCTTTGAAAAGCACTAGTGTTTCATCTCATCCAAGGCTTGCAGTGGGCGCACCTCTTCAGGGATTAAAGAGACATTTCAGGCTGGGACTAGCCATGGGGGCAAAATTAGTCTGGATGGGCCCTGTGGCAGTAAATAGCCTTACATTAATTTCATATTACTTTACCTATAATAAAAATCCTATGTTTTACTTCCAATTTCCTACACTTCTGTATTGAAGCTACATACTGTGAGCATATGCTGTGTTGAACCATGTGAAACTACTATTTTTGTGTGTGAAAAAAGATTAAATATTGGCAATTTCATATGGTTCGACTTTATATTTCCCTTATGATAAAAAAAGCCTTAATATCCTTATAAAAGCAGAATGTAAATATTTGTATTTTTCCTGAATTGGCTACTTTCCTCTATCACTTTTAGTAATTCCAATATATTCTGAAGATTAAAAACCTAGCTATTAGCAGCCAAGATACTCTTCAATAGGTGAGTGGATAAGCTGTGTCACATCCATGGAATGAAATAGTATTCAGCAAAAAAGAAAAAAAGCAAGAAAGATGTTGTCAAGCCATGACACATAGAGGAAACTTAAATGCATACTACTAAGTGCAGGAAGCCAATCCGAAAGCCCACATGCTGTATGAGTCTAACTATATGATATTCTGGAAACTGCACCTCTCTGAAGCTGGTGAAACAATCAGTGGTTGCCTGGGGTTCAGGAGGGGAGGGGGGCTGGTAAGGTAGAATGTAAGTCATGCGAGCAGTGAAACTACTGTATATGATACTATAAGGGTAGAAATTATACAACTGTCAATCATAGAATGTGTAACACAAAAAGTGATGGACTTTGGGTGATAATAGTGCATTCCTGTAAGTTCACCAGTTGTATCAAATATGCCACACTAAGACAAGAAGTTACTCACAGGGAAAAATTGTGAGAAGGGGTATATGGGAACTTTGTACATTCCACTCAACATTTTTGAAAGCCTAAAATTGCTCTAAAAATAAGCCTACTAATTTATTTATTTTTATTTTATTTTATTTTATTTTGGTAGTTGATGTTTATTATTCTCAAGAGCCAGCCAGTGATAGAACTGAATAAAAGAAATAAGGCAGGTGAGCATGTTTAAGGAATTCTTCTGAAAAGGAGAAGAGGTAACATTAGAATGGTCCTTGAAAGATGAGTATAAGTTTGTCAAGAAGACAGAAGAGGAAGGGTGGTCTAGGCAGAGGCTCTGGAGAGGTGCTGGAATACTTGAGAGGACTGAACAGGTGGGTTTAAGAAGATTCCAGGAGATTAGGCAATGGACAATTTGTGGTAGTCTTTGAATACCATGCCAGGATGAATTTTTTTTTTTACATTTTTTTATTCTGAAAATGTAAAGAAGATATTTGCATTCTCCTTCTCTTATTGCTACTAAATGGCCTATAAAATATTTAGCCTTGGCTGGGCTCAGTGGCTCAGTCTACTAATTTAAATGTACAAAAACAAAGAACAAACAAACAAAAAACTCACCTCGCCTTTGGTTGCTAGGTGGGAAAACTAAAGGACAGGTGAGGTTAGAAGGAAGGAGGCAAGAATAGGCTGTGTGCATCTGGGGGGATACAGCCTCTTGCTGTCCACAGAAGGGCCCTCAAGGAACACAGACAAGTCCCAGAGACACGCTCCATCGATTTTCCAATCGGGCAAAGGCTGACCTTTCTTTTCTAATAGCATGACTTAACAGCAGCCTCAAAATCCTTTTGCGAATTTGCTGCTTCCTTTCAAGCGTTACAAATTTTCCATTTGGGGGTGTTTCTAAAGCTCTGGTGACGTTTAATCTCATCTCCAAGTCAAGCCTAAAAGTCCAACACTTGCAAACATTTCCAAGTAAAATGAATTGCTCATGACAAGCAATGTCCCCAGTGTTTTCAAACCTGCTGGTCTGCGAGACCCGAAGCAACTCACTTGTATCTATGTCATTTTTCTAAGCCCTGAGGTTGCTCAAGGTTGAGAGGTCCCCTGAGATATGACATCTGTAATTACAATCCATCTGAATTCCTCTTGTCACTTTCTGTAGGAAAAGTGTGACAGACTTGTCCCTCCTTTGGTTATCTTGGTGGAAGCACATATTTGTGTATTTTTTGCCCCAGATCTGTACATTCCTCAAGGACATCTGTAAGCTCCCATCTGTGGAAAACAAAACATGCTGATTTTTCCCCATGCCCTTGTATTCTCGCTCACTTGAGCAGAATGTCCACTGTCACCAAAGAGAATTTCCCTTGAAGTTAGAGATCTGTCAGCTAACTTAGGAGAGATCAAAAGGCATTTTTTTGGGAAATTTTTGAACTAAAACATAAATAGCATGTAATAAAATCCACTGATCCATTAGTGTTGG
Organism: Carlito syrichta; assembly: GCF_000164805.1. NCBI lineage: Eukaryota > Metazoa > Chordata > Mammalia > Primates > Tarsiidae > Carlito > Carlito syrichta. The sequence continues at coordinate 38,598 of NW_007177307.1, forward strand.
CACATAGCATGGCATGGTCCTAGGACACTGAGTCTCACTAGCATTGTCTGCAGGTTAGGACACTTTGAGGACAGAAGTGCCTTTGTTAATACTGGTGGGAAGGAATCTGACTGTGCCAAGCTCTGAAGAGACTCCACCGGCATTTTTAGGGGGTTAGGATCTGCCCTGACTCAGATAGCGAGAGTCTCAGAAATGGATCTGCTCAGCACATCACAGAGCATCACACCATATAGCACTACATATCTCCAGGATGAGTACTAACTGAAACTCAGGACATCTGGGAAGGAAACACATTGTATTGAATTTCTCAAAGTATTTCTCTAGTCACATGACCCCACACACTACCTACAGGATGTCCAAGTCACATTTCCATAGCAGGTTTCCCCTTCAGAAGTTCACTTGGGCTTTGTATTGCCTTGTTGTTCATGAGTTGAGGGAGAAAGACAACTAAAGAAGTGACTGGATTCATTAGCAGAGAATGCTCTCTAGAGCAGAAAGCCACAGGGTGACATGACACAGGTTTTGATTTCTTGATATTTTGAGATGCACGCTGGCCCCTTACCTTTCCAACTCCCTTTTCCTGAAAGACACAGGTGTTCCCAGCCCAGGCATGTCCCTTCCCTTATAACCAAGCTTTCTCCTCTTCATCTCAGCAGGAGACTCAGACAGCCAGGTGTCATCGCCCAGGCATTGTGCTTTTGTGTGGCAATGGCTGTGTTAACACAAGGACAAGAACCTGCAGATGGCATGTGGGATTTGGGCGACAGTGGCAATGGAACCTCATCCTCTTGGCAGCAAAGGAAGAGCAGACGGCCTTGGAAGCTCGGAAGAGGGAGTGTAGTGCATAAATACTTTGTCTCTGCTTAGAAACCCAAGACAAAGCCTCAGAGATCCGCTCTGTCTGTTTCTTCATCTGCTCGATAAGATCTCATCAGCGTCAGCAATTCTCTTCTATGCTCCTATGTGAATGGCACCACTCCCAGAGCCCGGTCTAATCACACATCCACTCTGGACTTATGGACTTAGCACCTGCCTTGGAAACCCTAACCCTGGTCCATGTTTACAGCCCAGCATCTGTCATTCCAGCTGACCCAGAGACAGACCTCCAAATCCCTATGATGCACTCATGCAAAGAGTCCCCGGTACACCTGACTCCTGAAGACACAAATATAAACTTCACCCAGTTGTCCCATCAGACATTCAAAGACAAGAATTGAAAGCTCCTAGATATCCTTATGAAATACTATGATCACCAGACCATAGGACTGTGTTTTAGTGCAATTTCTGGCCAACACAGTTAACTCTAGAATTTACAGTTACAGAAATTCGATTCAGAGCCTCAGCTATCCCTAGGCTGAGAGGAGAATTTAGTATCACACCTGCTTCCTCCCCGGGGACTCCTTTTATGTTTTGACTGGCTGCACTGATACATCAATTGGGAAACTGTACTCATCAGTGGAGTGGAGTATTGATTTAGAGGTCTGAGACTCTGGGACTCGGGATATAAAACTTCTCTCCCCAGATTTATTTTATACAATCCACTGCATTAATGTTGCATATAAAAATTTCCCCATACTTTATAATAAACATTTTCCATTCTGTAAATTGCAAACCGATGGTATTCTTGAGCACCCAAAAGGATGTTTTAAATTCCATTCACTACCACCACAAGTATGTAGGGCTTATGCAAAACACTGCCCAGACAGGTTTTGGTCCATTCCCATTACAAAATGAACCTGAGAAGAAAAAGAAGTGCTTAATATGTTCAACCAAGATTTTTTAGTTTCCCATATTGTCTTCTTTGTTTATTCCCCCTCTCCTTTCTTTTTACTTGGTGTCTTCAACAGCAACTCTGATGTGTGAGGAGACAGAGAGGTTAATGCTGTCAACGGCGGGAGCAGCTCTAAAGAGAGGGGAAGTTTCCACTCCACATTTAACCTGCCTTGAAAGCCTGAGAGTCTGCAGACAGCAAGCATCAGTGGTCGCAGGCGCCCCGGAGAGGAAACACAGGACCCCACTGCTGTCTGTCCTGCCAAACATTACACCCACCTCAAATATACCCTTCACCCCACCTTTCCTTCCAAAAAAAATGGTCCCTGCATGATTTACGAAGATCAGTACCCAAAAAAAGGACATTAATATTCCACTTCAGGATGTATCTTTTTGTGCTATTTAGCACAGGAGGAGAAAAGCACTCGAGGAAGGTAGAGAGTAAGTGCTTGGGTCAGCAATTCACAGAGTGATCGTCTGCTAACCAGAACCCTCAAATCGCACCCAGCCCTTTATCACTGTCTCAGTGGTATTTAAAAAAAAAAAAAAAAAGAGGAAAACTTTCAAAACTGCAGACCTACAGATCTCCCTTAAATACACTAATTAGCATAGTAACTCTTCCCTCCCAGGCCCCGCCCCACACAGCTGCTGCAGAGACAGGGGAGGGAAGGGTGCCTGGATTTGCAGGCTTGAAGCATTTTTTACATTATTCCCTTTTGCTTCTTCATCAAATCCAGTCTGGAATTCTTTCCCCTTTCAGTCAAAGGTCACCTTGTCGTCTTTCTTCCTTCTGGGTGTCAGGGAAGCTACATGAAGTCCGAGAATAAACAGCCACCTGCTGCACTTAGAATCACTTCAGCAAAAAGCCCTCTGGCCCCCTGGTGTGCCCCTGTGTCAGCCAAGGAGCCTGGTCTTCACCTCCTGGGGCCACAAGTGGGAACTTGGGCCTGGCAGGCTTTCCAGAATCACACCTCTCACTCTGTGATCCAGCAAAGTCACACTTCATGCCATTTCCACACACTTGGAGCTCTGAGCTTTGGGACCACCCACCTGAAGCCTCCTTTTCCCTAAGTCTAACTGCTGAAACTCACCCACTCTGCAGAGCCCCCTCATAGCTCCTCTGTGAATCCCACCCTGCCCACCACACCTTGCATCCTGCCCCTACTGCTGCCATCACCCAAAGAAGCACCAGCATTGACCAGGTTCAGTGGCTCAGTCTGTAATCCCAGCACTTTGGGAGGCAAAGGCAAGTGAATTGCCTGAGCCCACGGGTTCGAGACCAGCCTGGGCAACTTGACAAGTCCTCATCTCTACCACAAAAAATAAATAAAATAAATAAATTAGCCAGGTGTGGTAGCACGCACCTGTAGTTCCGGCTACTTGGAAGACTGAGGTGGAAGGATCGCCAGAGCCCACAGCAGGTCGATGCTGGGGTGGCCGTGAGTGTGCGACTGCATTCCAGCCTGGGTGACGGAGTAAGACTCCAACTCTAAAAAAAAAAAGAAGCACCAGCACCTGTCTGGACAGTAGGCCTCTGACACAGCCCTGAGGGCAGCCAGAGTATATAACAATTGTCATACACACATTAATCCTTGTCCCAAGCATCCCCATGAGGTTATCCAGACAATACTATTCATCCTGCATCTCAGGCCCCAAGATTAGTGCCTGGCACATTCTAAGAGCCCAATATAGTATTACTGAATTGAAGAGAACACATTTAAATTCAGCTGCACTGTCTCCTGCCCCTTGTCCTCAGATAGAGAAAGTGGGTAGGCAGTGTGACAAGATCAAGGAGGGTGGGTATTTAGAGAATTCCCTAAGTAACAGGGCTCAGGTATCGTAGCTAGGCACATGAAAAGACTTCCCTGAACCTCAATTTCCTCAAAGGAAAAATACAAAACTGCAATATCTACCGCCTGAAAGACAAAAGATAGGAAAGAAAAAAAAATGAGATGATGCACAGAAAGACTGGCGCAGCATTGAGTCTTCTGTAAAAGGACCTGCTGCCAAAATGAAGACATTGGCTAGAGAGGACACCAGGCAGGGTCCGTGGCTGAGTCACCTTCTTCTCACCTCAACATCCCCATGATGTGGTTGGTTTGTTGAAACATACGTTAGACCAGGCAGCCACTGGATATGGGCAAGCCCCCAAATTCCAGGTCAAAGTCCTCCCAAGAGACAAAAGGCCAGGGTGCCAAGGATGCCAGCATGAGGCAAGGTCCCAAGGGAGGCAGTGTCGGGTATCCACACCTTTCACTTCACTCCAGGCACAGACCAGCTTCCCAAATGCCCCCAAATAATCCAGGGAGACCTCTACTTTAGGCTGTGGGGCCAGTCTCTGGGCTCTTTCCCCTGTGCCTCCTGTTGGTCTGTGAGTCTTCAAAGGACTTGAAATCCAAGCACAAACTTGGGCAGATATGCTCAGAGACTTGATCTGGAAGCGAATGACCTGCATGGATCTCAGAAATAACTTTCTGATGTTCACCCCTGGCAAATATTTATCAAGCCCCAAAGTGGAGTGTGTCTTCCCCGATTGGCATGGCTCTGTTCCAACATCCTAATACCTGGCTATTAATGTATGATGATGCACTATGGGAGGAGGTGTTATTCTTCAAGCCCTGCTAGCAAGCATTATGAACAAAGATGTTGCTGAAAAGAGGAAGAGAAAAGAACACATAGAAACTAATAAACATCTCTGCTCCCTGACTGATTCCACCATGAAGTGCTGCCTTGAGTTTTCATATGCTGCATAAATCTACCTCCACTACACAGCCACAGAAGTCCCTGCTGATGCTCCTGACAGTCCCCCTCACTTCCAACTTCTGCTGGCTTTGACAGAAGAAAATTCCATTGACAAAGTGGATAATTCTTACTTGCTTTTCCAGAGCAGCACTTGGCGGAGATTAATTTTTCCTTGTCTTTATTGCTGTAGCTACTATTTCTCAACATTACTTCCTAGGGCTTCAACCTAAGCTGACAGTGTTTAAAGTGAATAAAATAATGGCTGAACTTGTAGGCAGTTTTAACAGCATCCAGGCCTTCCTCAAGCCTTGTCTCCACTCCAGGTTTTTGAACTGTGTTTCTAGCCATTAAGAGGGGCTTTCTCAGGCCAATCTCCTCAGATGACTGTGAATGGGACATGTGCCTAGCTTCCCTTTAGCATTTAGTCCAGCATGTCTCTTCTTGTGTCTGTCTGTTGTGTCTGCCTCAATTGGTTGGCTGATAGATAGACAGAAATCAAAATGTATGTTTAGATGTCAAATGTTTATATATTTAAAAAGTTTATCCACCCCTCTCTCTAATATATAGAGAGAACAGACAGAGAGAAGCAAAGAGTCAGACAGAAAGAGAAACAAACTTTTTTCTTATTCCAAAAAAATTTTTTAACTATTTTTAAAAATTAAAAGAAAAATAAGAAAGGTCATAAACTTATATCTATATTAAATCATGAAGAATATGAAAGAAGATAAAATTTTAAAATTTATTTTTACATTAATTTCTTTAACAGATAATACTTTGTTCAAAATAATAATGGTAGCAATATATTCAATTATATATAAACATATATAGCTTATATATTCAATTATAAATATATAAATATATACCTATATGCTTATGTGTATTTGAAATGAAACACGGGAATGAACAAGGGAAAGGAGGGAGGAATTTTATATTATGAGGTATACCACTCATGAAGTAGTAAAGTGAAATTTAAAGAGGACTTGGATTCACTGTAAATTAATATTGCAAATTTCAGGGCAACCACTTAAAAAAAGTAAAAAAATAAGTATAACTAATATGTCAATAACGGAGAAAACAGTGTGTCACTTAAATGCTCAATTAAAACCACAAAAGGTAGAAAAAACTGTGTAAGATAAAAACAGAAACATAATATGGGCAACAGATAGAAAACAGTAACAAATATGTTAGATATTAATTTAACTCTAACCATTTGCTGCATTATAGCATCTGACTCAACAATTGATCTGCCTGTAAGATGGTGGTCCCATAGGATCCTGATAAAGTTGAAAAATTTGTCTAGTGATGTGATGATTCTGATCCTGTGTAGGCCTAGGCTAATGTGTATTTGTGTCTCAGTTCTTAACGAAAATGTCTAAAAAGCAAAAAATAAAAATTATAAAAATATAAAGAGGTTTATAGAATAAGGATATAACAAAATATGTTTGTGTAGCTGTATGATGTGTTTGTGTTAAAGCTGTGTTGTTACAAACAAGTAAAAAAGTTAAATAAAACTTAAAGTATATAAAGTAAAAAAGTTACAGTAAGCTAAGGTAAATGCATTAGTAAAGAAAGAAAAATGTTTTATACATTTAGCATGTCCTATGTGTATAGAGTTTATAAAGTCTACAGTCGTATACTGTAATGTCCCAGGCATTCACATTAACTCACCCAGAGAAACTTACAGTCCTTCAAGCTTCATTCATGGTAGGTGCACCATACATGTGTACTATTTCTTATCTTTTACATTGTATTTTACCTTTCTATATTTAGATATGCTTAGATACACAAATACCATTGTGTTCCAATTGCCTACAGTATTCTGTACAGTCACATGCTGCAGAGGTTTGTTACCTAGGAAGCAGGCTACACCATATAGCCTAGGTGTGTAGTAGGCTACACTATCTAGGTTTGTGTAAATACACTCTATGGTATTTGTACAATGACAAAATCCCATAACAATGCATTTCTCAGAAAGGACCCTGTTGTTGAGTGGCACATAACTGTTTATCAATAATCACTTTGAATATCAGTGGTCTAAATGTACCAAATAAAAGACAGAGATTGTCAGAGTAGATCAAGAAACAAAACCCAACCATACATTGTCTACAAAAAACCTGCCTTAAATGTAAAAACATACATAGGTTAAAAATTAAATGAGTGGAGAAATATATACCAAGCTAATGCTAATCTAAAGAAAGCAAAAATAACTATATTAATTTCAGACAAAGCAGATTTCAGACCAAGGAAAGTTATCAAGGATAAAGAGAGGCATTACATAATGATAAAGGGGCTAATCATCCAAGAAGACATAATAATCCTTAATGTGTATACACCTAACAACAAAGTGCCAAAACACATGAGGTAAAAACTGATGGAACTACAAGTAGAAATAGATAAATCTGCTATTGTAGTTGGAGACTTCAATACATCTCTAGTGAAAATGGACAGAGCCAGCAAGTAAAAAATTAGTAAGGATACAGTTACACTCAACCACACCATCAATCAAATGGATATAACAGGTATCTATAGACTACTTCATCTAACAACAGCAGACCTTCTTCTCAAGTTCACATGTAATGTTCTCAAAAATAGACCACATTCTGGTCATTAGAATAAACCTTAACAAATTTAAAGTTATAAAAGTCATAATAGAATTTGATGTCTGTTCTCAGACCACAATGGAAATAAACTAGAAATCAATAACAGAAGGTGGTCAGAAAATCCCAAAATATACGAATATTAAACAAATGATACACTTCTATAAAACACATAGGTCAAAGAAAAAACCCTCAAGAGAAATTTAGAAATATTTGGGACTAATTAAAAATAAAATCACAACTTATCAAAATTTGTGGAATGCAGTAAAGCAGTGCTTAGAATAAAAATTTATAGCATTTGATGTACATATTGAAAAAGAAGAAAGATTTAAAATCAATCACCTAAGCTTCTACCATAGGAAACCAGCAAAAGAAGAGAAAATTAAATACAAAACAAGCAGAAGAAAAGTAATAACAAAGCAGAAATCAATGAAATTGGAAACAGAAATTTAATAGAGAAAAATCATTGAAACTAAAAACTATTTATTTAAAAACATCAGTAAAATCAATAAGGCTCTAATCAGGCTAACTAGGAACGAAAGAGAGATTACACAAATTACTATTATCAGAAATAAAAGAGGAAACATCACTGCAAGTCCCACAGCTATTAAAGAAATAATGAAGAAATACTATGAAGAACTCTGTATCCATAAATTTGATGACCTATTTTAAATAGACCAATTTCTTGACAATATAAATAGGCCCATGTATATTAAAGAAATTGAATTAATAATTAATTGCCATCCAAAACAGAAAGCACCAGACCCAGATGGTTTCACTGGTGACTTCTACCAAACATTTTAAGAAAAAAAATTATACCAATTCTCTATTATTTCTTTCAGAATAATACTTTCTAACTTATTCTATGAGGTCAGTATTACTCTAATACCAAAACCAGACAAAAACATTACAAGGAAAAAAAAATCTCAAGATAATTATCTCTCATAAATATAGATTCGAAAATTCCCAACAACATATTAGCAAATAGACTCCAACAATGTATTTAAAAAAATTATATACCACAACCAAGTAGGATTTTAGGTAAGCAAGGATGGCTCAACATTAAAAAATCAGTTAATATAATCCGTCACATCAGGATGTTAAAGAAAAAAAGAACCCATAGTCATATCAAAAGATGTTAAAAAAAGCATTTGACAAAATCCAACACCCATTCATGAAGGAAAAAAAAAGAAAAAATCCACAACTCTTGATAAAATAGGAACAGAAGGAAACTTTTACAACCTGATACAGAGTATCTACAAAAAACCTACAGCTAACATCTTAACATTGAGAAATTAAAGCTTCTCTGCTAATAACAGGAACAAGGCATGGATATCCCCTCTTAGCACTGCTTTTCAACATTGTATCGGAAGTTCTAGCTTACACAATAAGGCAAAGACAGTAAGTAAAAGGTATACAGATTGAGAAGGAAGAAATAAAACTATCTTCATTCACAAGTGGCATAATCATCTATGTAGAAAATCCCAATGAATCAATAAAATCATTCCTGGAGGTCATGGTACAGTTATGGAACACAAGATTAATACATAAAAATCAATTGTTTTCCTGTCAACCAGCAATAAACAAGTAAAATTTGAAATTAAAAACCAATAGCATTTATGTTAGTATTCCCAAAAAATGAAGTATGTAGGTATAAATCTAACAAAATATGTATAAGATCTAAATGAGGGAAACTGAAAAACTCTGATGAAGAACATCAAAGAATTAAATAAATGGAGAAAGCTATTCCATATTCAAGGATAGGAAGACTCAATAGTGTCAAGGTATCAGTTCTTGCCACATTGATCTCTAGATTCATTAAAATCCCAGCAGTTATTTTGTGAAATAAAACTTATTCTAGAATTTATATGTAGAGGTTAAAAAAAAATAGAATAGCTAACTCAATACTGAAAGAGAAGAACAATGTCAGAGGACTGATATTACCTGACTTCAAGAAATACTACAAAGCTACAATAACCAAGACAGTGTGTTATTGATGAAAGAATAGACAAATAGATCAATAAAACAGAGCAGACAGGCCAGAAATAGACCCATATATACAGTGCCAAATGCTCTTTGACAGAGGAGCAAAGGCAATTGAAATAAATCCAGACACAGACCTTACAGCCTTCATAAAAATTAACTCAAAATGATCCTTAGACCTAAATATAAAATACAAGACTATAAAACTCCTAGCAGATAGCATAGGAAACAACCTAGATGACCTTGGGTTTGGCAATAACTTTCAGTTGTAACACCAAAGTCATGATCTGTGAAAGAAAGGATTGAGAAGCTGGACTTTATTAAAATTAAAATTTTCTGTTCTAAAAAAGATACTGTCAACAGAATGAAGAGATAAGACATGAACTGAGATAAAATATTTGCAAAAGACATACCAGAAAAAGAACTGTTGTCCAAAAATACACAAAGAACTCTTAAAACTCAACAACAAGAACACAAAAACAAACAAACAAAAAAAGCACCACAGACCTCTTAACAGGCACCTCACCAAAGAAGACATACAGTTGGCAAATAAGCATAAGAAAAGATGCTTCACATCCTATATCATCAAGAAAATGCAAATTCAAATAACAATGAGAGACCACTACAGACCTATTAGAATGACCTATTAGAACACGCATAATGCTGACAACACCAAAACCTGGTGGGGATGTGGAGCATCAAGAACTCTCAACTCTCGTTCATTACTAGTGGGAATGCAAAATAATAGTCAGTTTGGAAGATAGCTTAGTTGTTTTTTTTTTTTTTTAAACAAACAAATAAATACACTCTTACCATATAGCCCCATAATCATATTCCTTGGTACTTAGCCAAAGGAGCTAAAAACTTATGTTTACACAAAAGCAAGCACATGAATGTTTACAGAAGCTCCACTCATAAACTTGGGGGCAACCAAGATGTTCTTCAGTCAGTGAATGGATAAACTATGGTATATCCAGGCAACGGAATATTATTAAGCACTAAAAAAAAGTGGGCTAACAAGACATGAAAAGACAGGAAGTAAATTCAAATGCAGTTTGCATTTAAGTGCAAATGACTCTAAAGGCTACATGCATACTGTAGTCTTTTGACTACATGACATTCTGTAAAAGGCAAAATTAAGAAGACAGTGAAAAACTCATTGGCTGCCAGGAATTCGGGGGAAACAGGATGAACAGGCAGAGCACAGAAGATTTTTAGGGAAGTGAAATTACTCTGTATGATACTATATTAATCTTAGTTATGTGTCGTTATGCATTTATCCAAACCCACAGAATAGACATCATCAAGAATAACTCTAATGTAAATGATGGACTCTGAATGATAATGATGTGTCAGTGTAGGTTAATTAATTTTAACAAATACACTGCTCTACTGGAGGATTCTGATAATGGGGGAGGTTATGTGTGTATATGTGTACCTGTCACTTAATTTTGCTGTGAATTAAAACTGCTCTAAAAAAATAAAGTATCTTATTATTATTTTGAGTCAGGGTCTCACTCTGTTGCCCAAGCTGGAGTGCAGTGGCATAATCCTAGCTCATCATAGCCTTGACCTCCTGGGCTCAGGGGATCCTTCTGTCTCAGCTTCCAAGGTAGCTGGGACTACAGAGGGTTTTGTTTTGGTTTGGTTTGGTTTTTGGAAGAGACAAGGTCTCTCTATGTTGCTAGGCTGGTTTCAAATTTCTGGGCTCAAAAATTCCTCCCACCTTGGTCTCCCATAATCATACTCCTTGGTACTTCGTCAAGGAGTCCTGGGATTACAGGTATGAGTTATCACATTTAGTTATAAAATATAAAGTCTATTTTTTAAAAAGCAACACCAATATATCTGAGAAATGGATAAATCAATAATTAAATCAGCCAACCCAGTGTTTTTAATCATCTAAATTACAGGTTGACTGACTTTAGAGATTTTTGGCTCAAAAGCAAAGCAAATTTATAATATTAAGACCAAAAAGGGGCAATAGGGCAGTGGGCTCCGATATGCTATAATATCGTTTAGCTCAGTGTTTCTCAAATATAAGAAACAATTCTCAAGTATCCATAAGACCAAAATTCTCATAGATCTGATGAAAAAAACAACTTAATAATCCCAAGTCATCTTCTACAAAAAACATACTTTAATTGTTTTCATGAAAATAATGAACACTTCATCTTTATACTTGGTAAAATAGATGCATTAAAAATTATCATTAAAAAAAACAAAAGTTTCCACCACCAACCACTGGGGAGAGGAGAAACTATTCAGTAAATGGCATTGGGAAAACTGGTTGACCACATGCAGAAGATTAAAACAAAACCCCTACCTATCACCATACACAAAAATCAACTCTAAATGGATCAAAGATCTTAACATAAAACCTCAAACTATAAGAACCTTAGAAAATGCAGGAGACACCCTTAGGGAAATTGAAACTGGCAGCCAATTCCTGATCAAAACCCCAAACGCCAATGCCATAAGAGAGAAGATTGACAAGTGGGACCTCATCAAACTGACAAGCTTCTGCAAAGCCAAAGAAACCATCAAGAGAGCAGGGAGACAGCCCACAGACTGGGAAAAAATATTTGTCTGAGGGAGGCCTAACATCTAGGATCTACAAAGAACTCAAACGTGCCAAAAAGAAAAAAACAAACAGCCCTATTACAAAGTGGGCAAAAGATATAGATACCTCTCAAAGGAAGACATACAAGCAGCCAACAGACATGTGAAAAAATGCTCAGTCTCACTAATCAACAAAGAAATGCAAATTAAAACTACACTGAGACACCATCTAACTCCAGTCAGGATGGCCATCATCAATAACTCAAAACACAACAGATGCTGGAGAGGATGTGGTGAAAAGGGAACACTTCTCCACTGTTGGTGGGACTATACCTGAAGGAATTCAAATCACTCTATGAATAAGATACCTGCACACGTATTTTCATTGCAGCATTGTTCACAATAGAAAAACATGGAACCAAATGTGCTGCCCATTGAAAGAGGACTGGATAAAAAAAATGTGGTACATATACACAATGAAATACTATGCAGCCATAAAGAAGGATAAAATTATGAACTTCACAGCAACTTGTATGAACTTAGAGACTATAATACTGAGTGATCTACTGCAGAAACAAAGAACTGAGTATCACATGTTCTCACTCATAAGTGGATCTTGAACAATGATTGCAATACTATAAGAAAAGGATTGGCAGTAGCAGGAAACTGTAGGGGGTTGGGGGGGGTGTGGGATTGGCAGTAGTGGGAATCTGCTGGGGCAAGGGGGACACTTCATCCACAAGGGTACCTGTATAATGAACATTTGTATACCTAACCCTGAATTGTACCCCACATCTTTAAAATAAAAAATTTTTAAAGTGTAAAAGAATTTGTAGACTCTCAAGTTTATGTCTATGTACCCAGTTTGAGAAACAACATTCTGAGCTGTGTGCACATGGACAGCTCAGTGCACAATGTGTGAAGGCTCACTGGGGCACTTGGAGTTACAAGCTCCTAGTCCTCCATGGAAGCAAACACAAGCATCACTGTCAGAGTTTTGTTTTGTCTTTCTCTCTTTCTTCCTTCTTAATTCAAGGCATCAGAAATGAGTTTATTTCCTGATGACATGAGTACATAGTTCTTCATGCTCACATACATGACAAATGTCCAAACACAGAAAAGCAATGCTTCTTGAAGTCTAACCTTGGGCAGCTTTAATTCTCAGAGATGTGCTGCCGTAAACAGGGCTCTGTTCTGTATGAGAAGCAACCACATTTCCCTTTTTAATTATTAAATACATTCTGCATACAAATCCAGTCTAACAAAAAGACACAGGCAGTTCCTTTATATTATGTTCACATTTCGTTAAACAGAAAATAAGTCAAGTTGCATTTTCTTTCTAGCCAAGTCACCCTAAATCTCTCTGATGGATAGCACATACCTATGCGTCTCTAATGCTACCTACACTCTGCTCATTTGTATGGGTGTCATTCCTGCCTCTGTCTTAACTCTCTACCCAAAATGAGTGCACAATTTTGGGGTCTATTTGTTTTTCCATCTATAATTCCATAGAGGAGGAAAATAGAATCTATTATGGTGCATTTGTAAGTGTAGATGTTCAAAAAATACACTGGGAATATAAATGTAGGCAAACATCAGGGTCGTTTATCACCGGTATTCTCACTTAGAAGAAAATGTTCAGAATAGCTGCAAGTTGCCCACCCTTTAGGATCTATGCTATGTGACTGACCTAAATACAAGAACATTAACCAGTATGCCCTTCTATGTTCCACTGTCAGAAAAACAAGTAGAAGAGACTTGCAGTTTCCCAGAGTGAACATTCTCAGAGGGCAGGATAAGAGCCTATTGAATTGTGGAATCAACCCTAAGTGGCTAAAGGTGATCTAGGCGCTCCACATCCTCAAAGGAATAAGGAACAACCCTGGACCTTACCAGTCAGTTCAGTTCTTAAATTTTATTAAGCAGAGTATGTGTATCTCTGCCACATTAACATCTTAGCTACAAGATTGCCTTTCTGAGCAAACACACTTTGGTCTTACAGATGCTCATGTAGCAAACATTATTTCATACCTTTTTACCCAGAAGACACTTCATGAAAAACTCTAAATGCCATGGAGACCCAGTGACATCATTAACTTCAAAACTTCGTTTTCTCCTTAACAGAATCAGCATATTGATTAATCCATAAATATCATCACCAGTATCACTTATCTCAGGCGTGCCAAGGAATTCCAAAGACATTTGGGTTCTTAAAGTACTAAAGTCAAGAGATACTGTGCTTTTTTAGTGCCTTCAGTATATTCAGCATTTGGTTTTTTAAACTATCTCTTTCAAACCTAGTGCATTGCATTAATTCTGGGCACAGAGACACAATCAGATTGAAACACCCTTTAAACCAGAAAATCCTCATTATCATATACCTTATTATTATATGAATCTGGATAGGATACAGGTTAAATCATGTCTCTGGATCACCACAATAATATGGATTGAAGAGCAGACACGAAGGAGTAGCAGCCAGCAGGGCAAGGGTTAGATAGCAAAACAAAGAGGATATACTGTAATATTTTCCTTTCATTTAAGAAAATAAAACTTTTTTCTTTAGATCAAAGGAGACTGTGACAAGAACACCTGAAAAATAAAGGTTTCAATAAAGTATGTTATAGCACTTTGCAAAAAAAAAAAATGTGGTAATGAAAATGCAGCTTCAGGGTGAAATTGGGGGGGAAGACAGCATATTTTGACTTTTTATTACAGGATATTTAAGAGACAGCTTGGCAGTAAATGTTAACATCTTTCTAACGGTTGGCAATGCAGTTGTATAAAGCCAAAAACTCACCTTGACTTATTGACACGGCTAGTTTTAACTTACATTGCTCTTCCCCAGAGGAACTGCACCACACTGCAAAAAAAAGTGCTTAGCCTCACTGGACAAACGGAGGTGGGTATGAGCTATGTTACACGGCCACAGGAGGCATCTTCACTCAGGGAAGTAGCAAGAAAGAGACAGAAGACACAGGCAAATCAGTAGAGAGGGGATAAAAGATAGAAATGTGAAAAAGGAGAAAGCCAGAAAAACATCACCTCCAATAGGATGCTTATCCTGGATGCCAATTAATTTTAAAAACTGGTATTTATGAAGACTACTCTTTATTGAAACACAGTAAGGAAGAAAAAGAATGAAAAGCATGGTCCTTGTCCTCAACATAACTACAATTTAGTTGAAAAATAGTGATCAAACCTGGATAAAAGAATGGAAAGAAAGAAATAGATCATTAAGAACTAAATTATACAGTCATGATATATATGATCTCATGGTTTATATATTTATGAAGTTATCTTTTTCTGAAATTTTAATGTAGAAATCAGTTTAAAATGGAATAAATGGATACATTTCCCTGCTTGGAGAAAAGATTACTTGATAAAATAAAGATATCAATTCTCATCAAATTCATTCTTAAATGTGATGAAATTCTAATCAAGATTTCAACTGCATCCATGAACTCCTTCAAGCATTTATATGAATAAAAAAAATTACACATGGCACAAATAGCTAAGTCAACTCTACAAATAGAAGAGGAAAAAAATATGATTTGCCCTTTCCAAATATTAAAGCATAGCAATTAAATACAGTATGGACTGTTTCAGATAAAGAAAAATAAAAATCATAGAGCAGAATATAAAGGTCTGATTCAGACTAACACACATTTGGGAAACTAACATATGACAAAAGTGATACCACAAATTAAAGGGAAAATGAATTGGAAATGACGTTAGAAAAACTAGTTCACCGTATGGAAGAAAATCAAAGTGGATTTCTACCTATATGATATATAAAGATAGGCTCCAAAGAGAGTTAAAGACACGAATGTGAAAAACAGAAGTGTCAAATTAATGAAAGATAGTATACTTAATATTTTTGGTGATCCATTGATGGAAGGGACTTCTTAAACTGTAAGGCAAAAAGTTCATTAAATCTATCACATAAAAATTAACATGCCTAGCCGGGCTCGGTGGCTCAGCCTGTAATCCCGTGCCTTTGGAAGGCTGAGGTGAGTGGATTGCCTGAGTCCGCAGGTTCGAGACCCGCCTGGGCAGTGAGACCTCATCTCTACAATAAATAAAAATATTAGCTGGGTGTGGTAGCGCTCGCCTGTAGTTCCAGCTACTTGGAAGGCTGAGGTGGAAGGATCGCCAGAACCCAGCAGGTTGAGGCTGCGGTGGCAAGGAGCGGCCACTGTATTCCAGTCTGGGCAACCGAGTGAGACTCCAACTCAAAAAAAAAAAAAAAAAAAAAACAAAAGGCATCATGAGCAGATATAATAGAAAGATGACTGAATAGGAATAGATATTTACAATGTCAAAATTCAACAAGGAAGAAAAAGAAATCATTATATCAAACAGATACATGTTTATTGTCCTCATATGTTTATTGCAGCACTATTCACAACAGCAAAGATATGGAATCAAACTAAGCATCCAACAATCGATGAGTGCATAAGTAAATGTGATTAGATAGATACACACACACACACACATACACACACACACACACACACACCCCCAATGGAATACTACCAACTATAAAAAAGAATGAAAGTATGTATGTTGCAGCATAATGAATAGAATTGAAAGCCATTAACCTAAGTGAAATAATCCAGAAGGAAAAAGTCTAAAACCACATGGTCTCACTTAAAAGTGGGAGCTAAACAATGAGTACACATAGATAGTGTAAAGATAGACACTGGAGATGCCAGAAGGTAAGAAGGTGGGATAGGGGAAAGGGTAGAAAAATTACCTATTGGGTAGTGTTCACTATTTGGGTGTTAGGTACACTAAAAGCCAAGAGTTCACCACTACACAATAAATACACGTAAGTAATCTGCACTTGAAACTTCTAAATCTATAATAAACAAATAAATCCAGCAAGGAATACATAAGGAAATAAAAAAGAAAAACACAAGATTAATAGAAAAATTGACAAACTGTATGAATAGGAATCACAAAAAAGAAAAACAAAAGGGCCAATAAGAACACAAAAAGTTGTTTACACTTCATGGCAATTAGAGAAATACAATTTAAAGTAACAAGAAGATATCAAACATCAACAAGATAAAGAAAAACTGAGAAAGCTGAATAAAGCCAATTGTTGGCAGGGGTATGGAGATATAGGTATCCTCATGTATCACTGGTTGAAGAGTAGAGCAAGGCTCAGTCAAATTAAGTAATAATATGCCTTATGATGCAGAAATTCCACTCTTGGCTGTAAATCCACCTCAGTTAAATTTCCACACAGGTTCTTCAGGGAGCCTGTAGAAGACACTTGTCACAGTATTGATGTGTTAGCAGGGCACTGGAGAACATAGGTATCTATCCCGGAAGGAATGGGATATCTCTGAAGTCAAAATGCGATACATGCTCACTGTGGAGTGTTGTGCAGCAGTTAGAAGCAAAAGATGACACTTACATGCAGGTACACAGATGACTCTCAGAAACACACTGCTGCATGACAGCAAGATAAGAATGAGATTCGTACCACAATGCCATTTATATACACTAAAAATACATGCATACACTGTGCACAGTGAAATCCTTCTAAAGAGTGTCTGATGGAAAGGGAGGAATAAAGAGTGGAGAAACCTGACAAACCCCATCTTGGTCAAATGCTCAGGATCAACACCAATACTAAGTAATGTTGAAAGCATGACCCTTACAGGATGTGATGAGAAGGGTACTTTATCTTTTTGATCTTCCCCTCCAAGAACACATAACCCCAATCTAATCACGAGAGAAACATCAAACAAATCTCAGTTAAGGACCATCCTAATAAATACCTGGCCAGTAATCCTCAAAGTGGTCAAAGTCATCAAATACAAAAAATATCTGATAAACTGTCACAGTCTAGAGGAGCCTAAGGAAATATGACAACTAAATATAATATGGGCCGGGCTCGGTGGCTCAGCCTGTAATCCTGTGCCTTTGGGAGGCTGAGGTGAGTGGATTGCCTGAGCCCGCGGGTTCAAGACCCGCCTGGGCAGGCAAGACTTCATCTCTACAATAAATCATAAAATTAGTCAGGTGTGGTAGTGCGTGCCTGTAGTTCCAACTACTCAGAAGGCTGAGGCGGAAGGATCGCCGGAGCCCAGCAGGTCGAGGCTGCAGTGGCCGGGAGCGGCCACTGTACTCCAGTCTGGGCGACAGAGTGAGACTCCAACTCAAAAAATATATATATATATATAATATGGAAACTTAGATGGAGTTCTGGAACTGAAAAAGGACATTAGGAAAACACTAAGGGAGCCTGAATTAAGTTCATAATTGATACTTTTAAATGTATGCTATATAATAATAGTAACATATCAATCTTGGTTTATTAGTTGTGACAAATATACCATAGAAATATAAGATGTTAACAGTGGGGGAAACTGTGTCAGGGCATATAAAATATTCCACAATTTGCAACTTTTCTGTAAATATAAAACTATTCTAACATTTAAAAATCATGTAAAAATAGTCATGCCCACAAAATATACACATTTTCCAGAATATATGAGGAGGGAATCCCAAAAAAACCAATTATTTTTTGGAGGGAGGTTCCTTGTAAGCCTTGTGAGTATTCTCCACTAGATAAGTGTTCTTAGAACCCATAGGCATCAGTGCACCAGTTAACATTGTTATAAGAGGCTGTGTTCGGTTTCAGTGAATTTTTTTGGAAGATTCTTTCAACATATTTTCCTGTTTCATGATGGGTGATTTATGAAAGCGATTGCCCACACCTTGCTGAGTGTTCAGCAGTTGTTGTTGTTGTTGTTGTTTTTACCAAAATCAGCATGACTTCCATGCTCCACCCTCCCTGTTCACCCTATCTCACCCTAGGCAACTTTTTTTTGTTTTCCCAGATGAAAAAGGTCCTCAAAGGGAAACATTTTCCTGGTGTGGAAGAGGTGAAACAAAAAATGGCAGAAGCATTAGTTCAAAAACTGTGCTGAGCAATGGAAAAAGTGTCTCTATAGGCGTATTGCATCAAAAAGAGAGTACTTTGAAGGTCACTGAAGTTTAAGCATGCAAGAATAAGAATATAATTTTTTATAAATAAGTTCCAGGTTTTTTGGGTCCCCCCTCATATACAAATAGAATACATATCAAACCTAATAAAATGGTTACCCACGAGGGTGCAGAAAGGGGATCATTATAAGAAGATGAGACCAGCCAGGCTCGGTGGCTCAGCCTGTAATCCCACGCTTTGGGAGGCCGGGGTGAGTGGATTGCCTGAGCCCGTGGGTTCGAGATTTGCCTGGGCAACTTGGCAAGACCTCATCTCTACAATAAATCAAAATATTAGCCGGGTGTGGTAGCGCACGCCTGTAGGTCCAGCTACTTGGAAGGCAGAGCAGAGAAGGATCGCTGGAGCCCAGCAGGTCGAGGCTGTGGTGGCCGGAGCATGCCACTGCACTCCAGTCTGGGCGACAGAGTGAGACTTCAACTCAAAAAAGAAAAAAAAAGAAGATGAGACCAAAAATACGAAGACCCCTAAACTTTTTCATGTTCCGGTAGAAGGAATGAAATTAGAGGGTTGGTGATTTAGCTAAGATTATACTTACAACACATCCAAGTATCATAAGAAATTTATTCGAAGACACATGGTTTAGATCCACACTCAACCCCACCTACTTAGGCCATTTGCCTTTGGGAATCCCCTGCCTGCTAATATCTTTTTGAAACAACAAACAATCCCAGATGGCTTCATTACTTGGAGGTCAAGAATGCATATGTTTCTGAGTAAGTGCCGAGAATAAAAAGCTGGGAGAAAAATTGTCACTGTCAATAACCAATCAGTACAGGCCAAGATTTGACAGCCGAAATCCGAGAAGCACCTGGTATGTTCTTCACTACATAAGTGTTCGCAGGAAGAAAGTGTTTGTCCTACCAGAATTTTATCAAGGCTGCCAAGGAATTCTCAGTCAACAAACATTTCCTTACAAATTATGATAGAATCATATAATAAAAATCTATGCCACAAATAAAAAATATAAAATATAGGAGTATAGCATGTTGCCATTTGTGAAAAACACATAAAAGGAAAAATTAAGTTGTATCTATATGTATAGAATATTTCCAAAAAATTGGTGAGACAAGAACTGGGTAGCTAAGAAACATGAATAGGTAGGAGAGTTTTCACATTCTACACCCTTGCATGGTTTTTGCATTTTGAATGTGAATTTACTGCCTCTCCAAAAAGTGAATGAATAAAATGTTAAGATAAAAAGATTACATATTCAACCATAAGAAAGAACAAAATAATGTATTTTGCAGCAACTTGGATGGAATTGGAAGTAGAAGTAACTGAAGTAAGTGAAGTAAGTGAAGTAACTCAGGAACAAGAAACCACATTTTCACTTTAAGTGGGAGCTAAGTCATGGATCCACAAAAGCATAGAGAATGCTACAGTGGACACTGGAGACTCAGACGAGGGAGGGTGGGAAAGGGTCAGGAAATGAAAAATTACCTATCAGGTACAATGTGCTCTGAGTTAGGTAATGGGTACACCTAAAGCCCAGACTTCACCACTATACAGGTCATCCACATAACCAAAAACCATATGTACCCTTAAAGCTATTGTAATTTGTATAAAAGAATAAATATTTACATGTTTATATTTTTACCACTTACCTCAAAGACTTTAAGGAGACATAAAAAAAATACCTACATCTAATACAATAGGATAAAATAAGTAAACAACAGATACAGATTTAAAATAAACCAGGAGAAAGAAAATATTATCCAGAGATCAGTAGAGGAAACTAAAAGTATACACAGAATCCTGTCTAGTTGTTGGACACAGCCATGAATCTGCGTCCAAAGCAAAGTAAGAAGCACAATCAGAGAGGCAGGAGTTTATAAAGAGAAGAGCAATGGTTTTTCTTGCAAGGGAAAACAAAGAGAAATTTCTCTCAAATAACCATCTAAAGAAGACCCTGAGATACAGATCATGTGCAGCTGCAGAACCCTCAAGAGGGTTCACAGGGTACACAGAATGTGGGCAGTTACAGACTGTTCAGTACAGGGGCCATAGAGCTCAGGACCTGGGAGACAGCTAGTCCCAAGAAGGCAGACACAGACAGGAATTCCACAGGCCACCTGGCACACAGGTTTTAAGTTCCCACTGGAAAATCTCTTGTGTTTGATACACTATGTTGGGGTGAACAGAGAAAAATCCTAACTCAAAAGTACATTATTCTTTTGTCTTTTGAACAAACAGCATGTTGTTCATTTCCACTCCCTGCCCCACACTGTAATGAAAAGGGCATCCACTGGAAAAGTGGTTTCCAGAGTTGCTTCATTTGTTTGTCAAGACCACCCGTGTTGGGAACCACAGCCTTTCCTTTCTTTTTTCTCTAGACCATACACCCCCATAGCAGGTCCTAAGTACCATGTCCCCTCCAGTGTCACACATTTGCAGAGCACAGACAATGTTATGTAATTAACACATCAGTTGCATTCTCTTCCTGGGCGCCCATCAAAGCCATGTTTTTCAGCCTCTCTTTCAATAAGAAGAAAATATGTGATTGAGCTCTGGGGAATGCAGGTGGATCAGATGCTGCCACTTCATGTCCAGGCCCCTAAAATATCCCGTGCTATCACCCACATTCCCAATCAGTTCCCCAGATGCCAGATGGACTTTGATACTCAGCGCATTGTCAGACGCAAAGATGGTAGGGTCTCTGTCAGCTGGTGTCCAGAATAATTTTGTGGCACAAAATCCACCTCTATTAACCTACAATGCACTATAATGTGAACAAGAAATGAGTATTTAAGTATTTTCTTCTAAAATACTAAAGCTGTTTGTTACCACAATTAGCCTTCCTTGTCTAACATAGAAATTGGAGTTATTCCACAATAAAAAAAAAAAACTAAATATATGACATCAGCTTAGCAGATGGATGGTAAATGGGAAGGTACAGACATTGCAGACCCAGGTTATATAGTGGCAAAATATTAGTAAAACTATTGCCCACAACAACTCAGAAGGCACACAACCTGCCTACTGAGCTTATAGTTACAGAAGAACCAAATGGGTCTTTTCAGGAGATGGATAGAGTTCTGGTATTGGAAGAGGATGATGAATACTTGGATATATGAATTTTGTTACTAATTATCTACACTGGTGATTGATCAGGTTTTATAGGAAAAAAAAAATTCAGAATGGAACTGACCAGATAGCAGATAGAAATAAAATGTAATAGAGCTAATCCAGAAACGTGGGGCCTACAGAGTTGGAAAGCCATTTGCTAGTTGTTTCTAGACCTCAAACAGTGAGATGGCATTCTGAAAGGCATTGAGGGTTGAAGACCCCATAAAACTTCTCAGTTGAGCACTGTGACTCAGGCCTTTGTAAAAAATAAGATTAAGGGTGTGGTCTTTCTACCTGGTCTTTTTTTAGATAACCTTGAGATATCCACCACTATATTGAAAAAGAGAAAGAGGCACGGAGGTGAGAAAGCAATAACATAAACGAACAGTCCTGAAATTGTGTCTAGGAGAGAACTGTACCTTTACTGACACATGAAGCTTTCTAAACGAAAAATAATAAATCAGAAGCCTTCCACATTATTGAGAGAATCATATTGCTAAAGAAATTATGATGCTCAATTAGAAATGCTTTGAATGTTTTGCAGGCCCTAAATCAATTTCAAGAAGGAAGTAGGCTATGAATGCTGGCAGTCCTCAAGGCAGGGATAGGATCTAAGGTTCATTTCAGATGTGGAAAGGAGAATAACAGCCGGGGAAGAATTCTGGGGTCAGTGCCAGGGGTCATCGAGAAAAATAAAGTAGAAAATTCCTCCCAAAGAGGAAGATCAGATTCTATTCGAGAAATAACCCCCTCCACCCGCCCCTCCCCCACCCCATGGAAAGAAAGAATGCACAAAGCCTGCCCTACAGAATGCCAGCCTCACTATGGACCAGTGATTGCTCTTTGTCTTCATTCTTCCTTTTTCTGGACAGGAAATGTTACTGCTGTCACCACTACTCAAAAGTGTACAGAAGGAAGGGTAATATTTCTCTGTAGCTCATAGGTCCCTGGACCAAGAGGAGTCACATTCACATTTAATAGAAAGACCCACTCCTGGAAACTCTGAAGATGAGGTGGATGCAGTACATGGGAAGAACTTGAAGTCATCCTGTGGAGAACGGGTGTATGTTCTACATGTTAGAGGAAGAATGAAATGGAGAGTTGGTTATGAGAAGGGTAGACTGTGGCAGAGATGATTTTAACCTTTTCCTTGTCTTGCATATTTAAATTACATTTTCCTATTTTTCCTGCAGGTAGCTGGGACTGTGTGATTGAGTTCCAGCCAGTGGAATATGGCCTGACTCCTAAAATCCGCTGAGTGACATCACCTGCTTCCTGCAAACAAGAAATCCTACTGCAAAGCTCACTCAAAACATGAGCTGCAAACCAGTGGCATCAAGCACCCCACCCAGCAACTATTCTCAGGCAGGGTGTGCTTGACTTGAGTGTGTTCTTCAGCCTACTGTTGTCTACCTCACTACAACCTCTCTGTTAGTGATTCTTTGGGTGTTCCACTAAAAACTGACTGATGACTGGTAAGAAGACCTGCTGGAATAAAACAAAAGAAAAATATTAAAATAGTTGAAAATTTTTCAAAAGCTCAAGAGACTCAATGTTTCCTTGAGTCAGTCAAGGAAACAGAGGTTAAAGATTAACAGGCTGAAGTCCTCTGACATTATGAATTGTACCAAGAATTGCTTTCGCCTAGGCGATCACACCAGTAATTGTGCTAACAGTCTCTGAGAAAAATTAAGCATGTCATAATGTCAAAAGATTTGAAGAGATTGAAACAATTATTCTCAGGCAAAGAAGGCACCCTCCTAGGAATCCTGCCATAATGACTTTTCATTGTCTTTACCCGGGTAGCCTTCGAATGTCCAGGAACAAGTTGCCTAAAATACCGAGGGGAAGTGTGGGCCTGCGAGCCCTGACAGTGCTCAAGTCCAGTTAGCGAAGTGCTACAGGGGCTGATAGGCTACAGACATACAGCCGATACTGAACTCACAACTATCAAACATCAGAAGGAAGCTATCCAGCCTGCATGCTTACTCGGGCAAGTCGAAAAAAGAAAAGCAGAGAAGAAGGTGTAAGAGCCTGTGGGAGAGAAGGCATTAGTACCCCTGAAGAGTCGTGAAACTTCAATCAATGCATTTTAGGGACTTTAATTTTCACCCATTTGTCACCACCCCCAGAGCACTTATACCCCATATCTCTGGCTGGATTTACAGAAGCTACAAAGTGTCCTTTCAACTGTTCTCCTGGATTAAATAGAAGCTAGGGAAAACCAAAGTTTTGTTGGCAGGTTAGGTGATCAGAACACAGAACAGGAAGTCTGTTTCAGCATGTCTCTCTGGGCCCAGCTTGCCCACTGCCACAATAGTGAGTGAACAAGGCTGGACTCTGCCATTCCAGGCCCACAGAGCTTGGTCACCAGTATTGACATTACAGCAAGATCCAGAGATGCCTGAAGAATTTCCACCAGCTTGAAGAATTGTCTGCCATAATTACAAAGTCATCACCTGTACCTGGAAGGCTGACTTCCAGGGAAAGTGACTCCCATATACACCATCACTTCTGCAAGTGCAGACACCCAGGACTACATCTAAATTGCCCATGGCATCCCTTCCCCATCATCCCTGCCACCGCCTGTGCATCTGCCATCAGTGCCAGTGAGCAACAAAAAGGCCAAGGCTCCACAGAGGGGATTACAGGATACATGAAATAGCACATGCTCACAGTCTTGTTGGAAGGGACCAGGATGCTTCAGTATGGACTTCACAAGGAGCAGTTAATCAGACATGTGACACAGCAACACAAGGATTATTGGGTGGGGTGAGGGACAGAGAGAGAATCCTCACTTAACAGCATCAATGGGTTCTTGGAAACTATGACTTTAAGCAAGATGACATATGATGAAACCAGTTTATTTCTCATCAATGTTATAATGACATGACATTGAATGAAATGACATTGAGGACTTGCTGTACTTTGTTTTACTTAAAGCTTAATGAAATATGGACTCAAAAACTGGTGTTAGTTTTTAGAAGGTGGGCCCCTTGTAGTACACGTTTTCCTGGCTAGGTAAGTGCTCTAGGGACCCATCAGCATCAGCATACCAGCTAGCATTGTAGTGTGTCATGATTTGTAGAAGAAATATCCTGAGTTGTGAGTTATGACAACCAGATAACTGGTTCTTCCACTACGACAATGGACCTGCCCACACTGTGCCAAGTGTTCAGTAGTTTCTGAGATCAAAAACAGCATGACTCCCATGCCCTAGCCTCCCTATTCACCGGATTTCACCCTGAGTGACTTTTTTTTCTGTTTCCCTGAATGAAAAAAGTCCTCAAAAGGAAACGTTTTGCCAATGTGAAAGAGGTAGGGAAAAAACGGCAGAAGCACTAAAAGGCATCAAAATGGATGAGTTCAAAAACTGTTTGGAGCAGTGGAAAAATAATCTTGATAGGTGCATTGAATCAGAGTGCTTTGAAGGTGACTGAAGTTTAAACATGTAAAAATAAATACACAATTTTTCACAAATGAATTCTAGTATTTGTGGGTCCCTCATCATACACACACACACACACACACACACACACACACACACACACACACACACATAAACATACATGTGTGTGTGATATATATGTACACACACACACACACATATGTATGTATCTGCATGTGCATATATCATCTTCCTGTCTTTTTGCTTTCATTTCTCATGGTCTGCCCTATACAACTTTTCTTTTTCCCACATCATAGAAAGCTACCCCCTTCACTCATGCAAACAACTCTTACCCTTTGAAGGAAATTATTATTTAGCTCCTTGTAACTGCAGCAAACCACTCAAATGGCTTCCCTGCGATACTCTTTCTAACTTGTAACGTGTTGGCCCTCTCCTTTGAAAGCTTTCTCTTCCTTCTGTGTCTGTGCCTACTTGTTCTGTTGACTCAGACTATTCATCCAGTGAACAAAGACAACATCTAATTATATTTTCCACGGAAACATTAACATGTTTTTAATGCTTAGCAAGTAGGAAGAATAATAATGCCCTTATGCTTCCCTCTTTTTTTCACCTCAGGACTTCATAGGCAACAAGAGATTTTTAAAGCATAGCATCAAAAGGTTTGGTCGATTAGACATGTATTAGGTTTTTCTGTCCTCTTGTATGAAGGTTCAGCCTTTTAAATGGGGCGTGCAACTATCAGGCATTAACCCATCTGTTTTGTTTTCCACTCCTACTTCAGAAGACTAACATACTAGTCTCAAGAAAACATCACACCAAAAGCTTTTCTCTTCCCCAGTAATATACCAACTACCACCAACTGACTGTTATTCAGAAATACTCAATTATAATGCTATATTCCCAAATGCTTAAGAGCCTCACAAGAGTCCAAGTCCCCTTTCCTTTATTCCCAGAGCCCACTTTTTCCTAACACAAAGCCTCCAATACAGCCAGCCTAGCCTTCCTAGTATTCCTTGGAGATACCAAGACCCTTTTCATCCCAGCAACTTCTAAACTTGTCCCATTCATGGAGTCCTGGCTAAATCATGGCATTCCCCAACAAATCTTTCTTGACCATAAGAGTTCTTAGCGATGACTCACTCTTTTGATTTGGAATATGCAAAGACCTAAAAAGTTAGCAGCACCACAAAGCATACATCAGGAAGCCAAATGGACAAAAGATCTGATGCTTTGTTTGTGTCACATGACACCACCAGCTCCTCAGGAGCAGACAGCAAAATTCTACAGATTGCGTGTGGTATCACACATGTAACTGTGACTTTCTTCTCAATGAAGTTTATGAGCTTCTTGGGGGCAGAGGCCATTCTTCATATAGGTTTGGAACCTCCTGCAATAATGAACACTAACATTGTTGGATCTGCAGAAAATACACAGTGGTTCTCACTGGTTTGCCCCATAGGGATGCCAAGAATATTATCAGGTTGAAATGAAGAGTGAAATCACACTAAAACCATAAATCAGTAATAGGGCATTGAGAGTAAGTGTGACAACATTTTCAATGAATTGAAATGGGATTTCGATCTCATAGAGACCCATTCCATAAGTCATTTCAGCAGAGAGTATGTCTGTGGAGGGAGGAGACAGACTGATAGAATCAGAATATCAGTTTTCAAATGGCCTTACAGATCATCTGAGGCAAGGCACGCTCCTATAGAAGAACATGGGGTGGGGGAAGTTTCCTGGAAGCTGGAAGATCAGAGATTGACATGAAGTATCCTCAGTCTTGACTTGTCCTTCTCACATCCTCAACAGCTCTGTAGCAAGCTATCTGTCACTGAAGGAAGCACCCCACCTCTGCCTAAAGGCAGGGACTGAGTCCCCCACCCACATCTAATGGGAATACATTTCATGTTATTTTGATGCTGTGTGACACTGTTAATTGTAGATCTATTGTAATTGCTTTATTTTCTCTATCTCATCTACATTCAACAAACACTAACACATTCTCTAACCACTCAGACGGCTGATGTGGCAGCAAGACTACAGTATGTTAACAGTAAAAGCTATGATCAATTAACTAAACCCTTAACTGGTCTGTTACTTTCTCTAAAACTTTTTTGTTGTCTTTAATGTGCTGACATTACTTTTGCACTTCAGGAAACAACAAATCAAGGTTGGACAGTGTCACCAGTACATTGCTGTGATGCTCCTCCCCCACTCCACAAAGGCTAACTGAACACCTATCCTGTGCAGTCACTGTTCCAGGAATTATGGAAGGTCAAATGAATAAGATCTGCTTCTGTTCTTAAAAAAATCTAGTAAAATTATTGCAAATGAGCACAAAAAGTCTAATGAAGAAAGAACATTAAGGACTAGCAGGAGAATATGGAATTACAGAGCAGGGACAAATTCTCCCATTTTCTTAACTGGGGAAATCATATTAATAAAACTGTACATGTTTATAAAGCAATATCCACAAAAATTAGAAAGTCCTTCATTTCAAAAGATGGACTTTTTCCCTTTTAGGTAATTGTTTTAAATTCACATTTATGTCTTCTAACATTCGGTTGCCTCTTAACAATAGAATATACTAATCTTTTTCACAGATGCTAATTTTTAAAATTTTCTCCAAAGAGCAAGTTTTACTTGCCTTCATCAAAACATTACTGCAAAGATGTTAATAATGACTGATAATATAACTTTGCATGCTTCATACACTTTACAGCTTCCAAAGCATTTTCACAAATACCATTTCCATAGATCTCACTGGGTCACCACAAACCCTGAGGAATTTGCAGGGTCCATTTTATTATCTTTCTGTGTGTGTGTGTGTGTGTGTGTGTGTGTATGTTTTTATTATTTTCATTGTGCACAGAGGAATCTGAGGCCCTGAGGAGTTTGGGAAGTGACAGTAACAACGGACATTTGTCACACTTCTCAGACAAAACGAAAATTGCTGGCTAAGTCTTCCAATCTAAAATTACTGACAAGTGATTACACTCGAAAACTCAAGTCCCCACTGGTATATGTTCTCTTGAAAACAGGACATGGCTGGCAGAGTTTGGCACCTTGGGACCTCCCAGTTCCCCTGTGCTCCATCCGCGGCACCACAGTTTCTCCTTGGACACAAGCCAACCTCTCTCCTTTCATTTTCTGCTCCCAAAAGAGGATCAATACGCAGTCATTTGTTCTTCCATCCTAAAGAGCCAAAGCTGACTGGGCACAGTGGCTCACGCCTGTAGTCTCAGCTACTCCGAGACTGAGGCAGGAGGATGGCTTGAGCCCAGGAGGCTGAGGAGGATGCAGTGAGTATCATGCCACTGCACTCCAGCCTGGGCAACAACAGAGCAAGATCTCGTCTCTTAAAAAATAAATAAATAAAAGTCAAAGCCACTGAATTATGTTCTCCAAGATAATTTTGGTTTTAAAATTCTGTTATAATTCTGCAGAGACATCTCTATTTTGATACATGTAGGACGTTGACCATCAGGTGGAAGGAATTTGAGGAGAGGAAGTGGACCACTCCTGCTGCATCCCATGCTGCCACTTTTCCCCACAGTAACTATCAAAGGCCATCTGAGCTTATCTTCAGGGTCACAGACGGAGAAAGGAACTGGCACTAAGGCATCCTGCACTATGTCCCTGAAAGGAACTTCATGGATGAGCAATGACAGATGTAACTGGTAGAGAAAGCCCACTAAGTCTCTAGGGGCTGAGGTACAAATTTAAAAAAAGAGAGAGAGAGAGAGAGAGAATCTGGAAAGCAGCCAGAGCCTGAGAATGATTTGCCCAACCCTCGTTTCTAACCTCACACACATATTTGTCCTGGCCTGACCTCAGACTATACAGGCTCAAGTCCTTGGTTCTTAAAATCTGCCTCAAGTCTGGAAGGGAGGTTCCGTGAGTCCTGTGACAGAGACCCGGGCTGCTCTCCTCTGCACTTGCAAACATTGAGCAGGGAAATGCCATCCTTACCTCGTAATGGGCCACGCGCTGAGATTCCGATATTAGTTGTGCACTGCACACCTTGCAGTAACTGTCTGTAAATAAATCCTGATCGATATCGGAGGACTTCATCAGGCTACAGGAGAACCAACAAAAAAGAAAAGAAAAGTGAGTCCACAGCTTTGATGTTTATGTGGGACATTAACCATGTGAAAAAGACATTAACCACGATCACAGTAACAGGTCTGATGTCGGTGACACATGGGTAGTTGTCCCTAACCCTTTGTGTTACCATATCAACTAACCATAATAAGTGGGTAATAAACTTAATAAATTTTATATTCAAAATTTTCTCGTAAGTGCCCAATAGGGTTGCTATGCTCTAAAAAATAGGAATCCAGCTTTAGTGTTCCTGTGTGAACAAACCAGACTTATATCTAATGTCTTGTCAAGAATTTATGTGAAAGGATGTTCTCAAGAGTGATAATATATTAACAAAATGTTATAAGCACCCAACATATCCCACAATAGGAAATAGGTTAAACGAATTTCAATACCTCACCACACTAGAATACCATGTGGCTTCTAAATTCAAATTCAAATCGTCTTTCCTTAAGATAATATTTGGTTTTCCATTAACAACAAAAGAGGCTTACAAATAAGTATGTACAGTATTACACTAAATTTGTATAGATTTTACAATGCATTAACGTAACCAAAAACCATTTGTATTCCCTAAAGCTACTAAAATCAAAAATATATAAATATATATTTACTAAATAAATAAAATAAATGTATAGGTTCATAGAAAAACATTCCAGGAAGTTATAACAAAATGTTAATAGATGTTATCTTTGGTAGATTATAGGAAATTGCTTTTGTAATTTTCTTTATTTCCTACATTTTTCTACAATGCACATAAATTACTTTTGTAATCAAAGAAAAAGTTAGCTTTGCCAGGAGCCTTACAAGCAATATAAAATCTAGTTTTGAGTTCAAAGCTATACTTAAAAGACAATTAAAAGAGAAAATCTGACTAAACTATAACTTTCTCTGCAACTTCATACCATGTTATACCAGGAGTCCTCACCATTCAAACTGACTCGTGTATGTTTCCATTTGTTGAAATTCATAAAAGGCCATCTCCACCACTCCACACTGCAACTGAGCCACAAAGGTAAGCATATTCTCAAATTCCAAACCCTGAGTCAAAAATGCAGCCAAGGGTCTCAAGCTTGTGAAAGTGATCAATCAGAAACATGTCCTACAGCAGCAGCAGTGCCATGTCACCACCCTAACAACACACACCAGTGCATCAGAATACTTTCACTCCACCACAACAAACTCTACTGCACTTCACCTCCTACCTGCCGGGCAAGAAGTGAGGACCATGCAGACAGCATGCTGCATGGAGAGGCAAGAATACTCAGACAGCAGAGATGTGGTGGGCACATGGGACTTCATCTTATTCAATCACCGGCATCTCACCTGGAAGACTATCCAAAGTCACACTGCTGGCTATAGGCATGACCAGAAACACTTAGCTTTCACATTTCCAATTTCCACATGCTAGATCCATCCCAGGGCTGATGTTGGGAAGTCACTCAACCCTCTATGTCTTGGTATCCCCCTATAAAAATTGAAATAATAACATTTGTCATGCCTCCTTAGAACATTATAGCAAAGATAAGAGGTAAAAATATATGGGAAGGTAGTAGATAAGCTTAAAACTCTCCACATTTGAAAAGGCATTTTGTATTTCTAATAATATTCTGATGTTGGCCAAATCTTGAGCAAAACAACAAAAAAAAGGACTGTGGAACTGTGGTCCATTTTTGTGATTTTTGAGACTATCTAAATAGTTAGACAACATACATTAAATATCTGCCTGAAACAAAAGGCTACCTGCCTCAACAACTCCAGGTTTGCTTTCAGTCCTTGGCCTTGGCTACAGTGGCCTATTCAGGGCATTTGTATGCAGCAATTCAAAAGGTTTCAATTCCTGCTTCTAAGAGACAAAAAGACCTCTGGTTTTTCAATACCTCTAGCAACCAGTAGTTCTGCCAGATACCACTGAGTCTCATAGTCGATGTGGACCTGTAATTTCTGGAAGGCTTATTCCTGGCAGATGGCCCAGTCAGCCTGGAGTCCAGCACCTGCTGTGCCTGCAGGCTCATGACCTCCCTCACAAGGTAACCCTGTTCCAGAGAGGCCAGAAGCTCCCATTGTTAGGTTTTTCTTAGGTTGAACCAGTCTGTCCCATTGTAGCTTTCATTCATTAATTCTGTCTTTAGATACAACATAGAACAATACCATTCTCCCTTCTTCATGAGACATCCTCCCTCAAGTGTTTGAAGATTGCTCTTTTCTATCTACTCCCAAGCTCTGCCCTGCCTTACCACCTTGGTCTATGTCCATTACATCAAGGCCCATCTTTAAAAGCAGGGCCAAGGACAGAATGGAGCATTCCAGAGATGGTCTAACTGAGGCAGGGGATCACAAATCCCAATGGCAATCCACAATATCAGTCATCATTTGTGATGATCTTTATTCACATCCCAGAATGAAAATGGGGAAGAAGCATTTTGATGATGGGAAAATGTAGTACAACATTTTAAACTGTCAAATGGGAAACGAAAACTGACTAAGGAATATTTTTTAAGCCAAGCTCCTATAAGTGGTTGTGGTTAAATATTATCATGTTCTCTGCTATTTCTAATAAAGAAGCACACGAAAATAGATTCATGGGTGACCTGGTTAATAGGAATCTCCAAACTCACTGCACACTCCTTCCTCATTATACAACCAACTGCAGAAATCAAACAGTGTGAAAGGATATTCAAGGTACGCGTCGGACCGAGCAGGCCCGTAGGAGTCTGAGTCTCGGTAAAGCAGCTGTGCAGCAGAAATAGCTTTAAAGGCAGAATATAAAATGTGTATACTAAAAAAAAAATTCAAAGGAAGAGAAAATATCATGGCTTTTTCCACTGTTTTATATAAGAATATTGATTTGAACAAGTCTGTATGCAATAAAAACAGGTAATAAAGACCTCTCTGAAACCTATGAGGCCTGAATGGAGTTCCTGAAGAAGTCAGATTCCAGGGGGAGGCAATTAGTAGACAAGTGTCAGCCTGGTTTGTACATAAGGGCTTTCCTCCAAGAGAAGATTGGTCACTTTAGACAACCAGAGGATCCGATTTATGATTCAAACACTGGAATTCCCAAGAAAGAAGCCTGTCACTTGCTTCCCTCCTCTAGTTTGTTTAGAAGAGGATTTTAACTCCACTGGCTTTCAGAAGCACAGGACAACAGTTAAGAAAAAGAGAAAACAGAAGGCCCTTCTTTAGCCTTGTCCATGGTCCTGATGAGCCCATGCCCCTACCAGCAGTGGGAGGGAGCAGAGGGGAGCAACCAGCTGGTCATCCATTCTATCCCATCACTGTCAGTGTGTGGTAACCTCCCCCTTGGGAACATGCCTATTGTACTAAGCCATAAGGAACATTCTGAGGAGGGAGACAAGAGAAGGGGAGGGAAGGAATTTTATTTCCTGGATCTGAAATTGATACAAAAGAAAGCATCCTCACCAGTGCATCAGAATGCTTTCACCCCACCACAACAAACTCTACTGCACTTCACCTCCTACCTGCCAGGCAAAACGTGAGGACCATGCAGACAGCATGCTGCATGGAGAGGCAACAGTACCTCAGGCAGCAGAGACGTGGTGGGCACATGGGTGTGCCCAGAGTATTCCAAAGGTGCAAACCCAAGTAACCCCTGAGGATCTGAATGACCTCCCTATCACTCTCCAGTACTCACAGAGGAGGGTGCTACTTGCAATGTAGTCAAGAGGCCCAGTGTGAAGAAAGAGGCAGTATTAGAGCAAGGAAACTGGCTGAGTTCTCATGTGCTGCCCCAAAGATCTATATTCCTATAGATCCATTCACTGTACAGCAGTGACTGTGTAAGTCTCAGAGATGCAGCTAGATATAATAAAGAAAATATTGAAGGAGTTTCTGTTTATTCTACAGTGGTTTTTGAGAATCTACCATGTGCAGTGCTCAGGGATAACAGAAGGCACATCCCCTGTCATCCAAATCTCTACAAGCTATTGAGTGAGAAGAGACACCAATACCTGAGGCACAGGCAGCAAGTGTAACTTGGCCGGTGAAACGTGCTACAGGATTTCAGAAGACAGAAGGGACTATCAGACTCTTCAAGGAGGTTCTATTAGAGTAGATAATTTGAGGATGGATAGGATTAGAGTGGAGAGAAATGAGTTCTAACTCAAACGTTAATGCTTTTCCCTGGCACAGAGGAAAATCCTGCTACCAGTAGGCATGAGGAGATACATAGGAGGGGCACTGGTGGGGCTAATTTAGGATAATTTGACATAAGGGGAAGGTAGAAAAATGCAAGGAAGAGAAGCTCAAGACCTAGATGGAAAAAGAGGAGACTGGGGGAGAACAGCCAGGTCCTGAAATGTTTCTTAAGGTGCAAGGAATGGCCTGTTTCAGGCTCCTCAGATGCAGTCACAAAGCCTTCCTTTCTGCGTCTTTCTGCTCCTCAAGAGCAGATTGCAGGAAGACAGGCTAAACCCCCAGAGAAACCCAGGCTTCATGGAAAAGAGTCATATTCTTCAATCCATTGCATTTCTGATGGTGCTGAAATAACTCCAGACACAAAGATCCCATAACCCATGCAAGGCTCTTCAGAGGAAACAACAGCAGTTCAAGTCAACACCAACTAGGTCACTTGGCAAGTCTAATGTCCTCACGGAGCCCCAGTTTCCTCATTTGTGAAATGGAGGGGAGGAATTCTCACAGTTATTGGGAGAATGAGACATAATGCAGAGAGCACTTACAGACTGCGGCATAGGCTGGACAATACCCCCCAAAAAGAGTGTATCATCACCCTTATCATTAACAGTATTAATCTTGTATTACCATTATTCTTATTTTCAGAGGGACGTAAATATTTAAGAAGAGAAATAAATAGAACCACATGAAAGGCTAAGAGGGACAGTAACAGTCGGTGTACTGAAATCACAGTCTTTATTGCTATTGTAGTCTTTCCCTTTTGTATTAACAATATCCTCAAAAATGGCTTGATTCCACTGAAGTGAAGCTGGCAACTCCTGCCATCTGACGCTCAAATCTCGTGCCTGTGAATACCCCAGATTCATATGTGCTTAATATCTATTTTTATTGTCGCAAGGGGCTGATACTGGTGGAACAACTTTGTTCCACCTTCTCTCCCTAAAACGAGTGCTCATCTTCCCATGACCTACTCCCCAAGGGAACACAAGGGGAGGGTTATATCACTCAAAGTCTGGCAGAGGCCCATGTACACCAGAGATCTGAATCTACAGCCCCTCATTGTGACAGTCCCCAGGTGGATACAGCAATTCTGGTCCCCAGGGTGTCACCTCTACCACCCAAGTGACTTGGGGAAAGAAGCCCTTGCTTGGTGCTCCCCACTGGGTGGGCATCCTTTTGTTACAGGTTTGGGCATTTTCACTATAAAGTTCACCTAAAAGATCTCATAACCTACTTTCCACCCATGCTCTCACCTTACTGGCGCTTTAAAGAGAGGATTTAAGACCCATAGCAGTCTTGACCAAAGAGCAACTCCTGCCTTTGGCGTGGAATTTCTGAATTTCCAAACTGCCACTGAATGTGACTCTGCAAGATCCTCACTCTCAGGAACTGTGGCTCCTCCAAAGATGGGCCCAACAGTACTTGACCCCATGTGAAAGCCCCTAACCCAGAAGAAATAAAGTTTTTACTTGAGTCCTTTCCTGAACCAGGCCTGGCACTCAAGGCTTTCTATTCATCCCCTGATTTAATTCCCTCAGAGAGGTGTGGAGAGTTATCAGCCTCATTTTCTAGATGAGAAGACTCAGGCTTAGGAGTTGAGTAACTCACCCAGAAGTCAGTCATTTCCTCAGTGGTGGTCAGTTGTCCAGGTCAGGGCTCACCCCTGTGCCCAGAGACTTTACCCCTATGCTGGTCTGCTATCCTCTAGGGAGTAGCATACAAATACTTAAAATGAGAGCCAAGGGTGGACATCCCATGAAAAATTAATGTACTGGGGCCCGTAGGGACCTGACTCTCCAAGTGGAACCTTGGAAACTGTTTCTACCTCAGTGCTCAGACTCCCTTCTCTGTGTTTGCCTTCACTGAGATGCGATGCACCAATATCTTCCTAGAGGTTCCAGTTGTGCTTGTGCCTACACATTCCCAAAGACTCTACACTTCTGAAACCCAACATGCCCTCAGAGTTCAGACCCACTACTGTCCTCCAGCATGAACTGATGCTCCAAAAAGCCACCACACCCTCTGCCCTGTCCTGCTGATTTGGGACCTCCCACCAGATGATGCCACCTGCCCGTCCTCACCTCCACCAATGGCCTACCCCAGCACCAGGCAGCCCTCTGCATCCCAGAACCCAATTTTGACAAACTCAAAGGCCGACTAAAAATGCCACCAATTAAAATAATCCATCCCCTGGATACAAGTGTGAAAAGGACGAGAGATATTCCATTGCTGTTTAAATTCAGTCATATTTTTAAATTATTCATATTCAAAAAGCAAGTGAACTTGTTCATGTTTTGTTTTATTAACATGGGAGAGGACAAAACTATTCTCAGAAGGGAGGAAAACATGGGAAATAGGGCTGGCCCGTTTTCATACTTGGTCTGCCCCTCTGTTCGAATTTTGAGGTTTTGTTTCCTGCACTTTGAACCCACCTTTGGTGTTTTCGTGGCTGTGCCCTGATTTTTGCTCCCTACCCCCTTCAGACCCTGCCACTGTCCTTCTGGGGTGAGTACAAACTCCTTCTCTAGGCTCCCTGGCAACTCATGGAGAAAGTTCTGGGCAGTGAGCAGGTGGTTTCAGTGTGCATCTCAGTAGTGCCTGCCGGCATCACCCATTCATATCGGGAGCCTTGGAGAATGGGCTGGGAGTAGGGCCTGTCCTGTCCCTATTATCACATCTCCCTCCAAGGGAAGGTGGGGAAGGCAGGGCTGGTTGCCGTGGCAGCAGATCAAGCAGCCTTAGACAAAAACAACCAAGCAAAGTACTCTGGAAATGAAAGTGTCTTGGTCTCCTATAAAATCATGCCAGAGGAGGGGCAACCAGCAGGCAACAAAGAAGCACAGAGGAAGATGCCTGGACCCTACTCTGGGGGCGCAGACTCCAGCACACCCTTCAAACCAGCGCATGTGCACCATGGGTCAATAGACAGGAGGTCACCAGTGCAGGAGAGGGCAGGGTCACAAACACTAAGGCTCAAAGACCTTTTTGATTCTCTATGTCTCAGGATGGGGACCTTTCTTCTAGTTCAATGCTGCCTCCCTCACTCCTGATGCTGCCGGGATAAAGGAATTTGGCAGTCTAGGTCCCTTACCATTCATCATCAGATGCAGGTGCAAGCTCTGTTTTCTAGCCTAAGCTTTGTTGAGAGAGCAGGAGAGAGAGGAGAGAAAGAAGAGAGGGGGGAAGGGGATGAAGGAAGGAAGGGGAAGGGAGAGAGGGAAAAGTGAGGGAGGGAGGGAAGGAGGGAGAGGAGAAAGGAAGCTGGGGAGAGAGAAAGAACCAAGAATGATAGAAA
The DNA here is from genome assembly GCF_000164805.1 of Carlito syrichta. NCBI lineage: Eukaryota > Metazoa > Chordata > Mammalia > Primates > Tarsiidae > Carlito > Carlito syrichta. The sequence continues at coordinate 75,311 of NW_007177307.1, forward strand.
GGGAGGAGAGGAGGGAAGGACGGAGTATGAGGGGGGAGAGAGGGAGAAAGAGAGAGAGAGAGAACTCCCCACACTGCTGCCTTCCCTGGCTTGGCATCACCAGGAGCCGCATAGCTGACTCACGCCACTTGAATAATTGCCTTTTAATGGCACCATTTTCTTCACTTGTAAAACTAGGCTCTGATTCCTGACTCAGAGGCATCTGCCACTGCTGGGCACACGCATCTCACCCTCAGCCCCAGGCTGTGGAACCATGGCTGTCAGTCTCACATGGCACAGGCCAGCCTGATGACATCTGAGAGGACAGCAGCAAACAGTCCCAGCTTGCGGGACATCTCTCGGGACCAACCTCTGTGGGCAGACATGTATACCTGGTTCCTCACCATATCTCCCCTCTGTGGTTCCTTGCCCTTTGTCTGCATGGACAAGTTTGAACTGCATACTCCAAGGAGTGTGAGTGGAGCAGGAGCTGACCAGCCCAGCCCAAGCCTTCAGACTATGTGCATCCCTCAGATTTTCTGTGTCATTCACCAACTGACCATGGCTTAAGTTGGATTCTCCCTTTATTCATTAAATAAATTTTTATTAAGCATTTATTATGTGTTTGGTGCTGCTCTAAGCACCAGGTCTGCATCAGTGAACAAGGTTCTGATGTCATGGAAAAGGCTACACATTGGGATCCAGCATACACCGTTCTGCCCAAACACAGACAGGCTTCCCATCTCCTTCTACACATTGATGTAGCATTCACACCAGCTGGAAGACAGTGGCTCCAACAGGCCCACATGCCAATCATCCCAGAACATCTACTTGCCCCATAGGTCCTCACCAAGCCTTCAGTGCTGTACTTTTGCCTCTACTGAACACAAAGACTGGGAACATGCAGCCCAGAGGCAGGCAGGACTCACAGAGATTCCGCAAGATGAAAGTCATTCAGTCTGGTTCTTCAAAGGAACCTTTCAGCGGCTGCTCTGGGGAGAGTCCCAGGTCTCTGGCAGGAACAGCAACAAGGTGGACTGCACCCAGTGGACAGCCCGGCAGCGTGAGGGAGCGCTATTGTTGTAGGACACTAATGAATCAATCCCACACCTTCCCAATCACGGTGGGTCCAGTGCATTTGCTTTCTCTTTCTGCACATTCAGAGGGAAACATAGAAGGGGGTAGAGAGCTCGGATTCTCTATGAGTGTACCACTTCAAGTCAGAGCAGAAACAGAGCCCACATCGCAGGAAGAGAACCAGTGACAGAGAGAAACAGAAGAGATCACCAGCCTGCAAACAGGTGGGGAGGAGAAAATATGAAGGAGTCAAACACACTCCTTGTATTTTCCTGCCGCTCAGTCTATCAAATTAAAGAGCGGTGCATCCAGGCAGAAAAGCCCCTCACATTTTAAAGAACAGGCTCCCACCCTCCCCCATCTAAGGAGGAAAGTCTGTGTGGATGCCCCACTTGGCGATGAATTCACCACAGGAGTAAAGCAGGTGCACGCTCAAGACAGGTGCATTTCCTTAACAAGCTGAAAGACAACAAGACCCTTCTTTTTAGCAGTGGATACAAGCCTTCGAAAATACAGTTTCTAAGTAAGTATTCCATTACTGAAACTTGTTTACATGATTTATCTTCACAAGACTGCCCCTACAGAACCAGACAGATTGAGGGCAGGTTTAAATGCAGCTATCACATCCACGGCTTGGGGAAGCACGGTTCTGCACCTGGATCTAACTACAGAAGAAGCCACAGATGAGACGGACCAAGTTGCTGCAGGGAAAACTATTATTTTTCTTTGAATCCACACTCTGAGCGGCTGTCAGTCAGCCAGCAGACATTTTCAGCTCCATTCTCCACCACTGCATACTAACTTGACTTGGCTTCTCCGAAGAATTTTAGCTGCTTGGTCTCGATCTGTCTCCTGATCTTCCTAAAATCAGTGAGACTGTAGAGTCCATGTACATGTATCTAGAGTGTCCAAGATGGGAAGATGCAGGAATTAAAATGCAAAGGCAGCAGAAGGGACCTATAATTTGACATGCACCTGCATGGAGGCCTTCCCCTTTTGTGAAGTCCTTAAATTAGAACTTTCAGATTTGAGGGCTGGTTTAAGAACCTGTGACAGGTTTTGCTTGGCTTGCAGCAGGAAGACATGAAAATAATGATAGCTCAGGAAAGTCAGCGACCATGGGAAATTGACCACAGAAAGGTTACTGTATGTTTATCATACCCATCAATAAACAATGGGGGGACTGGTGAAAACCAAAATATCTGGCCACATAAAGTGTGAAAAGTTGTGGGCACACAGGGTCTTTTATATATTTCTGACATGAGAATAAGTGGAAAATTAAACATCACCTCATCAAGCTGAACAACCTAGCAACTGCAGCAACTCCGAGGTTACGGGCAAGAAAAATTCCCGCTCATGTACAACATGAGGCACGCAAGGGATGATGATAGCAGCATTGTTCAAATAGCAAAACCTGCAATCAACCCAAAAGCACATCCACAGAAGACTGGATGGAGAAAGTGAGGAACAGTCACAGCATGAATCAAATACAGCAATGCACCAGAATGTGGGTGAATCATAGCACTCTAATATTTACATGAAAAATAAGTCCAAAGGTCACATCTACAAGATCCTTTTTAGAAAGGCAAAGACAACTGGAATAAAAACATATACACCTCAGAGATACATGTAGAAAAGATATAACTCTAAACATGGTCGGCAAAACATGAGGACAGGATTGAGGAGGACAATGCTTACTTTGGGGAGGGGGCAGGTGGGCAGAAAAGTGAATGAGAAAGAACCACAGGGTCAGAGGTAAGCTGTTGCCAGGTACTAGCTGTGCTTGAGAAGATGCTGTACCAGTGTTCATTCTGTTATTAAGGATGGTAACCGATGAGAGTGATGGCTAGATAAGAGATAGGTGAGAGACACAGATGAAAATATAAACAGACATAAAGATAGACAGATAGACATAGATGAATATATAGACAGACATAGATCGAGAGAGAGAGAGAGATGGATGACAGGTGAATGGGCGGACAGATAGACAGACAGACAGAGATGGATGGACAGATAGACGAGACAGATAGATGGATTAATGGATAGATAGACATAGGAAGAGGGAGAGAGAGAGAAGTATACAGACACCAGTATGCACCAATGATGGGTGATAACAAGTCCTTCACAATCTGTAACAGAGACATTATTTATTTGTTTGTTTTCCTTTCCTCTGGTCACAAAAGGTCAGCTGGATTTCTTAGAACCCCTTGCACTTAAGACACCACTGAATTCTGGCTGGTAGAATATGTACAAAAGTGATGGACACAACTCCAGGCCTGGCCCTTAGGAACCTGCTGCACAGTCTTACCCCCTCTCCTTCTGCAGGTTGGATACTGCTGCCCTGGTCAAACCTTGAAAGCCACGTGGTAAAAAAGGCAGAAGCTTGGAAAGCCTAGGTTCTTGGATGACTATGTGAAGCAGAGCCCCACATCCCCCAGCCCCTGGTACCCACTGGATTTTATGTGACTGAGAAATAAACCTCTAATGTACTAAGCCACTACCATTCCAGGGTTTCTCCAGCATTACCTTAACCAACTCAACTTGTACCTCAGTAACTGGACATGGCTGGAAAAAATTACCCAGAAGTGCACGTTTTAACCTAGTGAAGCCTCTTACGTGCTTTGTGAGAGAGGACTGGGAAAAGCCAGAGACGTTCTCTTAGCTCCAGAACTTAGCCCTTCCCTTGTCCCTGTGACTCAGAATTCAGAGCAGAAACAGAGCCCACATCGCAGGAAGAGAACCAGTGACAGAGAGAAACAAAAGAGATCACCAGCCTGCAAACAGAATTCTGAGTCACAGCACTAAACAGCACAGACCTCACTGAGAGCACTCATTCAGGGAAGCACTCTCCATCACTTGTCTGAACAGAGTGGGTGCTGGTCTACAATAAGGCATTTATGGAGAAATGCAGCATGGTGCCCACAGAATAGGCCTGTGTCCCAGCATGTGGATCAGGCACACCTTTTCGAGTTCACCAACCAGGAGTTCATTCTCAGGTTCACTGGCATCTCCCAAGAAGGCTGCTCTCTTGCTCTCCGGTTTTGAACAGACTCATCCCCTAACTCTGGCTTGCTGGTATGGGGACCCATGGAATCAGTTTTGCCATCTTGTGAGGGGCACATGGAGCAGATGGCCCTGACCACTGGGATGCCAGGTAATGAGCAAGTGCCACACATCAGAGTAGCAGGGTCTTGTCACCTCGCCAGAGTGACAGCTGGGCCATCTGGCAACAGCCCTGCTGTGGGGAGGAGGCACATACATCTCACCACTCCAGCTTCTCATGTAGTTACACTTCCAAATTCTTCCCTGAGATTAGCTCTTCGCACCTTGTTAGCTGAGGTGAGCCACACTTGGGTGGTTTCCAGGAGACGGGACCATACTGATAGGGTTTCAAGTCCCAGTTGGGAGGTTCCTGGTTTTGGGGACAGAGTGGATGCATCACAATGAGCTGGGTAATACTCCCTAATGCAAGCCTCCCTCTCTGGTCAGCTCTGCTGAAGCCCAGCAGTAAACTGTTCACATCTCCACTGCTCCTACCCCTACCATGACCAGACTGACCCTGAGGCAACACTGACTTCAGGGAACACTGACCTCAGGCAACACTGACCTCAAACAACAGTGACCCTAGGCAACACTGACTCTAAGGTGACACCCTTACTGATTCTCAGGCAACAATGACCCCCAGGCGACACTGACCTTAGGCAACACTGACCCTCAAGCAATGCCTCTGGCCATGCTTCCCTCCTACCCACCCCCACCTGCTGGCAGGGAAGATGCAGCTGCTTCATGAGTAAAAGACCAGTGTCATAAAAGAGCTGGCGAGGAAACATGGAGAAGTAATGGGGGAGGCAAAGGAAAAGGGACAGGAGAAACAGGCCATCCAAACGCAGTAGATCAGAGAGATCATGGTCACATCCCACAATGGAGATGGGATTAGAAAAATCACAACTCTAGAAAAGGCCTAGGGACCAACTAACCTAGTCCTTTCTCATTTTCCAAGAATGCAGAAAATGATACCCAAGGAGATTATGAAAGGCATTCAAATCTACCTGCAAGTAAAAGGCAACAAGCAGACACCTAGCTCCTAAAATAACACTTTCCCAGCAGCTCACTATCTGGTCCAGAATAGTACCATCTTCTTTTGAGGAATCATCTTGGGCAAAAAACAGAACCACACTTTTAAGCTTTGGGGAAAACAAGCCCTCTGTGACTCTGCCCACCAGAAGCCAATGGTGTGGAGATGCCTAACAAAGTCCATCTTCTGGGTCAAGTCCACAAGGCCAGAGACTGGTGAGAGGGAAGGAGGGAGGCGGGCAGGCAGCAGGGCTAGGTATGTCTCGACTCTTCTGCCACCCTCTTGGAATTGGCAGGTAAACATTTGGTCTAGAACTGTAAAGCCCTGCGATCTGTGACATGTTAGGGTCAGAGTGAAAAGTACATTAAGTGCTCAACTTACCTCAAACCAAGCACTAGAATCAATCCTACTATTGGATGTCTAACGAAAGAAAAAGAAATCAATATCCCCAAAAGATACCTGCACATGCATGTTTACTGTAGTACTATTCACAACAGCAAAGTCATGGAATCAACCTAATTGTTCATAAATGGATGGCTGAATAAAGAAAATGTGGCATAAATAAAATGGAATACTACTCACCATTAAAAAAAGAATGAAATCATGTCATTTGTAGCAACATGGAAGGAAATGGAGGCCATCATCTTAAGTGAAACAAGCGAGGCACAGAGAA